>NC_081342.1:58658106-58697160 GCF_029784015.1 Lycium ferocissimum | reverse complement strand
CTCGGTACAAGCGCTCCTCCGGTTCAGCTCGAATGTCATCAGGCACGTTCCCATCCTCCTTGCCTCGGCCCTCACTTCATTGGTTTACGTTATGTCCGGTTTTCCCCGTATACAATCTGTTTTTTTTTTTGGAAGTGCGATTAATGCAATCCTGTTGATGTTTAATCCCAATACAGTGTCATTTTGGTATTAGTCTATGTTTTGTCTGCAGTAAATTAGGTATGAATTATTTTGTTTGTTTTACATGGTTTAGGAGTGGATCTACTGTTGGTTTTCAACCAGTATAACCCTTCTTAAGTACTACCTACTTTTTTTTCATAGTATCAATCTCATACTATTTTTAGTAGAATTTCGAATTTACTAATTCTAAATTTGGTTTCAATCCTTAGCCATGTCAATAGAAACTAATTTAATGCTAAGAGTCCGTTTGGCTTAGCTTATAAGTTGTTGAAAACAACTCATAAGCTGTTTTCAGCTGTTTTGAGTGTTTGACTGGCCAGCTCATAGCCATTTTGTGCTTAAAATAAGCTTTAAGCCCATCCAAACAGGCTCTAAGATAAATTTGATTTCAGTGATCTATCAGACTCGATAAATTAGAGGGAAAAAATAGAAAGGTTTCACTAAGAAGAAAGACGATTAAAATTGTGTATGACATGAACAAAAAAATACATGTTGATTTACCAGCGCAGTTTATATAGTAGGAATTGTCCCCGGTAATTAATTTGCATTCCGTTATTTAAGGTATATTCATTTTTTTTTCAAAGAATATAACTGAAAGTCAGTGTTATCAAATTTCAGACAAAAATTGTGCTCTTCTTCTTCATTTTTCCTTCTCCTTCTCCTGGTCCATTTTCCAAGTGCTTGCTTTGTCCCTCTTATGTGGACTTCAGCTCGATGCTACTCCACACAAAGGGATGTTGCTGAGCACTCCATCTTTTACTCGGCTGTGCAAGTTGGATACCAAAGTAAGGTTTGGTAATTCACATACGAGTATGACATATATGATTGCCAAGACAAACTTAAGACAAAATGTCTTAAAGTTTTCAGTCAACCAAGTCAAACTTGAGATAAAAATGTTTGAAGTTTTGGATTGTCACGCCAAATTTCAGGCGAAAATCGTCTGAAGTTCGAACTTCAGACAACTTTGACAAGTCAATCTTCAAATGCGTATCTCTAACTTTTTAAAATTGCACGTCTAAAATTGATTTTGAAGTGCCTAAATTTAAAAAATTTGTCAAATTTGCTCTACCTTAAATAGGGAATCGATTATCTGTACACTTGCCCTTTCCCTGTTTATATAGGGCCAGTTACATATTTAGCCGATTGGCAAAAAATAATTACATTCCATTAACATTTGGTTGAGTTGACTAAACAAACATAGAAAACTTAGGAAAAACTTGTGGGAAACTTTCAACAGTTTCCAAGCGGAGGGGTCATTTGCACTTTTGTCCCTATTTTGTGTTGGACTTTAATTTTTGCCCTTCAAACGGGCTGGTCTTTAATTTTTTCCGTTCAAAATCAAACTCATGCCTATAGGGACATAAGTTACGCATCATAATATCCACAAGTTATGCCAGCGCCCTTAAAAAATTTATGCTCTGCTAGGCATAAGTTGATTTTGAAGGGCAAAAATTAAAGACCAGCCAATTTGAAGGGAAAACCGTGCAATTAGCTTAATAGAACCACCTGGCCCTACCACTAAAAAAACATCATTTTTTGCGCGGATTTCCCTTCAAAGGCGTTGGTCTTTAATTTTTGCCCCTCAAATTGCTGGTCTTTAATTTTTACCCCTCAAATTGCTGGTCTTTAATTTTTATATAAATTCTTGGTCTTTAATTTTGCCCTTCGCTTAAAAAAAAATACCCCAAAAATACTTTTTTAAAGAAAAAAATAAAAAATTGCAAGGCAAGGCTTTGCAAAAATTCCGCTTTATGCGACAGAGTTTGCCTTAAGGCATAATTAGATTTGACCTTATGCGGCATAATTAGAGTTTACCTTTTTGCGAAGCCTTGCCTTGCGATTTTTTTTTTAAATTTTTATGACTGAGTCGGGATTCGAACCCAGAACCTCGAGATATTTTAGGCGAAGGACAAAAATTAAAGATTAGCAATTTGAGGGGCAAAAACTAAAGACAACCCCCAAAGAAGGACAATCGTGCAAATTCCAAAAAACATGAAGTAGTTACACGGTTGTCCTTCAAATGGATTGGTCTTTAATTTTTGCCATTCAAATGGGCTGATTTTTAGTTTTTCCCTTCAAAATAGGGGCATAAGTTCTCTAAGAGAACGATAAACTAAAGAATATATAGACGATAACTTAATTTTATGGCATTACATTCAATTTTTGAATGACAAAAATTAAAGTTTTCAAATCATTGGAAGGACAAAAATTAAACACCAGCACAACAAAATTGCAAATGACCCGTTAACCATCAGCCCAAGAAAGATATCACCCATAGGCAAATCTTCTTGGGCAATTTTTTGGATTGACCTTTTCACTGGGTGGTCTTTAATTTTTATCCCTCAAAATGGTGGTTTTTAAATTTTGGTTTTCGTGCGTAACTTCCTACTCTCTACATTCTCCATGGGCACTTGCCTCGCCCATGCAAAGTCTCGCCTCATGCCCGATTTACAAAATTCTACCTCGAGAAATTCTGCCTTGCGATTTTTTTCTTTTATCAATAACTCCAAGTTCGAACTTAAGCTCAAGATATATCTAGGCGAAGCAGAAACTTAAATCACCACCAATTGAAGTGGCAAAAAATTAAAGACCACCCCAAATGAAGGGTAATCCGCGCAAAAAAAAAAAAAAAAGAATCTTCTTTCAGTGTTACCCTTTCATTTTAATTTCAATTTTTTTCTTACATTTTTCAAGTATGCCCACAGCTATTTTTGATGTATTTTTTTGTTTTTCTCAATTTTACTTTTTGCCTTTCCATAAATTAATAAGAAACTCTAAACGAACTTAATTTGAAGAACAACACAAGAAAAAATGTAATGAGATACAATCTTTCGAACAAAAAATAAGTTGTAGATCACGTAAAACTTCTACATATTCAATCTCTGGGTACGTGAAATAAGAAAATTCAGAATCTGTATTGAAGTTATGCTCATTCGTTTCAAAATTTCAATAATACTAAATGTGGCAATGAATTAACCTTGTTCCTAACAATTTCATCGCCATTTTTTTTTTTTTTAATTTTTCGTTTTCTTCTAAGAATAATGAAGTGATAAAGATGCTTAAAGATTCGTTTTTACTACATGCTAATAAATTTTACTTGAACTTTTTAAACCGTTAAAGATTGTGTAAGTAAAAATTCTTATTTCACTTGAAAGAGCCAAAATTACTCTATTGAATCTCTTGCATGCACTGTTATACATATTCATAAATTATTATCCAATGAGTATACACTACCTAAAGGCAAGAAATTCAGACATTTCTTTACCATTAATAATGTATAACTATGTATACCCATATATAATCCTATAAAATTGAGAGTACACACTCACACACGGTTATACACAAATATACTAAGTCTTACATAGTTATACACATGTATACAAAGTATATACACATCATAATATACCTCCGATCTCCTTCCATAATCCATTAGCAGTGAAAACCCATTTCAACCCGGATATCCATTTTAACACCCCCGTCTCCATTTATATTCGCGAAACACCATTTGAATTAAAAAAGAAGAACTCCAAAGCCACCATTGTCAATTTAGTTACCCCTTTTATGTACTGAAGAACCATGTTCTTCAGTAGTAATCAAGAAGTAAAGTTTGGAATAAAAAATCACACAAGGATTTACGTGGAAAACTCCTTGTTTAAAGGAGTAAGAAACCACGACCTATCTCAATAGGATCTCCCTAAAAACTTCACTAAACTCAAGAGCAGTTTTAAGATTACAACTCAATATCTAAGGAACTAATGACTTAGTAGCTCCTCCCCCTCTACAATTCTCTCTAATTGTAGCTTCTTCCAAGACTCTACCCAGTCTATGAAGCCCTAAAACTCAATACAGCACCTATTACAAAAACTCTAGTAAAATAAATAGGTTTACAATTCTGAACAAGAATCAAAACAACTAAAAACTGTAAGCAGTAAACTCTTCAAGAACAGGCACTTCGTTGTTGCTAGTTGACTCTCTCTCATGGTAACGAATATCTACTTGAAGTATATTCTCAATCTGGGGTGGGTAGTGGTGGAGGTGATGGTGAGTAGGGAGTAGGGTGGGGGTGGGTAGTGGAGGACTAGGTGGGTGGGGTGTGGGGTGAGGGGGTGGATAGTGAAAGGTTGGGGGTTGGAGCCGGTGGTAAAAATAATCCTTACAAAGTACCTCTTAATGATATTAAGACTTTGTTCAATGCCTTAATGATTAAGACCTATTCAAATCAAATAAGTGTTTAGATCTTAATGTAAACCAAAGGATTTAATGACTTAAGGTCTGAACCATTCAGATTCAAACCTTCATTAAGTGAAAACAAATGAGGCCTTGATATCATTATGAGGTGTTTTGTATGGATAATTTTTACCATTGGCTCCATCCATCCTCACCCCCACCCCCATCACTACCCACCTCACAAACCGCCCACGCCAACCTTGCACAACCCACCCACCCCAAACCTCCCCCCACTCACCACCACCACCCAACCCCTTACCTACCCCACCCACAACACCACCCAACCCTCACCCCCATTCACCACCCACCTACCTTACCCCCATTCCTCTCCCCCACCACCATCGCCACCAACCACACAACCCTCCCATCCCCCAAGACCCGGAAAACCCCACCACCACTACAAACATCTCCATCATTACTAACAAACATACATGTTTCCTTTTATATCAAATAATATTTTATTTTATTAAATTTGTATTTATTTTCTAATATTTAGCTATTTTCTTATTTAAATATATTTATTACGTTTAAATAAACACATTATGCACATTCAGATGTTGAAAAACAAATAGTCTTAATCATTCAATGTTCAGATCTAGGAACAACATATTAATCATTCAGATGTGCATTCAAATTCAGACGTCTTAATCTTAATGAAAACAAATGAGGCCTAAGACTTTGTTCAAGATGTTAATGATTAAGATCTATTTAGATCAAATAACTGCTTAGATCTTAACGTAAACAAATGCACTTAATGACCTCAGGTCTGAACCATTCATATTCAGACCTCCATTAAGTGCAAACAAACGAGGCCTTAGTCCCTTTTGAAAAAAGTGGATGTGATTTTTCTAAAGATTTTCTCCATCTTCTTAATTATTTTCATGTAACATCGACACGTAGTATTTTATAGAGGATTTTACCCAAGTAGATTCGGCCAAAGATCGAGGCAAGACATCACAAGACAACAAGCAATTAAGGGGGACATTGAATGCAATGGTTAGTGCCTCATCAAAACATTGGTAAAATGTCAAATTCACTTCTAAATACAAGCATGATGATACATCAGACATCGAATTTTGATGATCACATGAAAAATAACTATAGAATTTCGAAGATTCTCTGCAACAAACGTTATAGTATAGTAAGTCAAATCAAATAACACTAAAGAACAGCTCGGTGCACCAAACATCCCGCATTTACGCACGATCTGGGTAAGGGTCGCACTCTCAAGAAATAGCGACGACAACCTACCATAACGTACGTTTATTTGCTCGAACCGTGACTTATAGATCACACAGAGATAACTTTATTGATGCTCTCGTCCCATGCTAGATAAAATGTTTTATCGCACCTCCGCCTTTATAAAAATTAGAGGTATAATTGTCATTGCACTTGATTTAATTTTACTGTTACACCTCTAGGCCTCCAAAAAAGAAGTATGACTTATTAGATGTCATGCTAGCGTCCGAACTCTCATTATTTCACATTATCCAAATCCAAAGAACCCTCTAGTGCCAACAAGGAATATTAGTTGTAGGATTTCAGTCCACTGAAAAATTATTTGGCCTTATCTGACATTATCCAAATCCTACGGACCAAACCAAAGAACTCTTGGTGTCAGCAAGGGCTATTGTCACTAATGTTTTGACTACTAACTTCCCTCACTAGTTTATACAATATTTTCTAAAAAGAAAAATTGAAATATCATTTTTATAACTCTTATTCTTAATCCTAGTTCGTGGAAGAATTGTCTTTGAAATATACTTCCTCTCAAAAATATGTTCCTTTAAAACCTTTTAAGTGAAATATTGAAAGAAGTACAAACAAATTTACTTATATCTTGACCTGAGTTCTTAGTTGGGTTATGTTGAAAAAATAAGTGAACTTTCTCGCTGAATGGCATACAGATTCTCTTTCTTTTTCTTTTTTGCAAAAAAATTCAAAAGTTTAATTAAAATAATTAATTTTTTCTTTACAAATATTAAAAAACTTTTCTCTAATGTGTTGCTTGAATTTCTCCCTTTTCTTGTTTTGTTTAAAACAAACACCAACGTGCCAAAATAGGAATCTAAGGGAAGGAGTATCTCTACGTGGCATAGCCTGCTTCTACATTTTCTTTACACTCCTTACCTTAAAATACTCTATTTTTCGCGGCACGTTGATCAGATCTCTGATTTTATTTTATTTTATTTTATTTTTTCACGTATTGTATTCACTTTGCCAATTGCCAACATTTATGTGGTGGAAATTTTACTCTTGTCACCATCAATGATGACTTGGCTAACCTTGCCAGTTGTTTGTTCATCTGATTATTAATTTCAAGAACACATTTCTATTCTTGATTCTGACAATTCAAATTCATCACTTGCTCTACAAAAATTTCAGTTGTATAGAGCAGAATATTTTCTTGTTTTCCAAATGAGTGCTGCAACATTCACTCCAGTTGCATTTAGCAACAACAACAACCTTTATAATCCAATATGGAGAAAACCAAATCCAATAAACTGCAAACTCTCCAACAATTCTTTTGTTACAAGAGCAACTTCATCATCATCAAGCCCGGAAACTGAAAACGAAAAGAAAAACAAGAAGAAGAAAAAGAAGGTAGTGATAGAAAACGAAGAGCAGCAAAAACAAGAACAAGAGCAGCAAGAACAGCAAGAGCAACAGTTACAATCATCTTCGGTTTCCGTTATAAAAAGATTGGATGAGGTGAATCCAGTGGGATTGGGAAGACGTTCAAGACAAGTGTTTGACGAAGTATGGAGAAAGTTTTCAGGATTAGGACAGATTTCAAGAACTATTCGTTCTGATGATGAGAGTACTTTGCTTATAAGAGAAGGTGGTCCTATGTGTGAATTTGCTATCCCTGGTGCTCAGAATACGACTGTGCTTGTTGTTGGTGCTACTAGTCGTGTTGGGAGGATTGTTGTAAGGAAACTTATGCTAAGGGGATACACTGTTAAGGTCTGTTTCTTGATTACATCCTTCACTTTACTTTTATTTCCTTTTTCTTTAATAATTGCATTTATGTGCACATATTGTGCATTTTTAGAAACATGGTTAGCGAGGATTTATATAGCTGGCCCCAACTTGTTTGGGACTGATGTGTAGTAGTTGTGGGTGTTGCATTTTGCATTTGTGTGCATATAGAAGGTTTAGTTTAAAAGTTCTAGATTGAGGGTGTGTTCAGTATCCAGGAAATTGTTTTCCTTTTTTCTTTAATAATTGCATTTATGTGCATATATCATGCATTTTTAGAAACATGGTTAGCGAGGATCATATAGCTTGCCCAACTTGTTTGAGAATATTGTGTAGTGTTGTTATTGTTGTTGTGGTTGCATTTGTGTTCATATAGTAAGTTTAATTAAAAAGTTTCAAATTGAGAGTTGAGACACTTACATTTTGCTCGGGGGCGGAGCCAGCATTTCAGTTACGGGTTCGGTAGAACACATTAGTTTTGGCTCAAACCCTGTATTTATATGTAAAAGTTCATTTAATATGTATAGATAATTCATCCATGGTAAAATATTGTGATCTAGAACCTATAAACTAAAAATTCTGGCTCCGCCTCTGATTTGGTTTAGTATTTGATAGGAGCTTTTAAATTTTGAAAGAGATTGTATGCAGTGTAGGGATATGTCTAAGATTTAGAGAATCTTTAGTTTTACAGATTATTGGAACAGTTAATGAAACGTGCCAAATGGAGTGGAAAGAAAATAGATAATTCATATAGCTGACCCCAACTAGTTTGAAATTGAGACGTCGTTGTTTAAGTTGTATATATATATATATATATGGAATCCACGGCGTTTGAATCCTAAATCTGCCTCTGAGTGGTGCTCTTCCCATTAACTATATATTTCCTTTTCCCTTGGTTGAGTATCTTTACTTTAATATCCAACTGAGATGCTCGTCTTCACTTACAATTTGTTTTACATTGCCACACAGGCTCTAGTAAGGAAAGCTGAACCGGAAGTGGTTGACATGCTGCCAAGGTCTGTGGAGCTTGTGACAGGGGATGTTGGTGATCCTTCCAGTCTTAAAAAAGCAGTGCAAGGCTGCAACAAAATCATCTATTGTGCCACTGCTCGTTCTTCAATCACTGGGGATCTCATCAGAGTTGATCATCAAGGAGTTTACAATCTTACCAAAGCCTTGCAGGTATTTGTTTCCTTCCACTATCTTGTTTGGTCCTATTCCAGGTTGTCTTCATTGCTCACATTCTATCTCCAGGAATGGAAAGGAAAAAGAATTAAGGAATAAAGAAACAGAAAGCACAATGATTGAGTTTGATGTGTTACAGTAGTTTGGATGACAAAATCTTCCTCTCAAAATGCTGCATATACATGTACCGGTATTGCTAGCGCTAGTCAAGCAGCATTTGATTAACATATTTTCTTGTCATATGATGCGAACTTTTATAGCCATATGTAGTAGTGGAGTAGTCAGCCACCACATAGGATATTTGTCCTTTAATATGACACAATTTAGGCAAGAAACTAGTATTGGAGTATCAAAGTGATATCAGAAAAGGACAACTCATCATCTAATATATTGTGATGCTTTGCTTTTATTTGTTAAAGGTCCATTTGTGTATTTTTTCTTTAACTAAGAAATTGAAAAATATTTTTTAGAACTGCGTTAAGTTCCTGCAATAATATTTAGCATACAGAACTGAGATCCATTTTATGAATCTTCAAGTTCAGTTACAATCTCAGGCAACTATTATCTGTGCATTTTCCAAGTACTTTGCTTCTTGAGATGATCAGTCTGTAATCTGTGTATGCATTATGTTACAAAAAATGTAGGATTACAACAATAAACTAGCACAGCAACGTGCTGGGAAGAGTAGCAAAAGCAAGCTTTTAATTGCAAAATTCAAGTCTGAAGATTCATTGGACGGGTGGGAAGTCCGGCAAGGGACATATTTCCAGGATGCGGTTGTTTCTAAGTATGACGGAGGAATGGATGCCAGGTTTGAGTTTACTGAAAACGGAGAGGCTGTTTTTTCAGGTAACCAGGGAACATGACCGCAGATCTTGAAAGCATGTATAATTTGTTTGTGAGACGAGTTTGAGGATGTTTGTGAAATATTGAATTTCAATGATGCAAACTTTTGATCGCTGTTTCTAAGTGTTCTTTCTCTTGGCTTATGCAAGGATATGTTTTCACAAGAGGAGGATATGTTGATTTGTCAAGAAAACTCTCACTCCCTTTGGGTTACACTCTCGACAGGTCTTTACTGTCAATTTCAATTTTTCCTTTTATTCTTTCTCATACTTGATGCTATTATTCGCAGTTGTTGATTTATCCTCGCTGCATATACTTGTGTCACTATTAATTTTCTTATACTTAGGTATGAGGGTCTAGTTTTCTCTGTTGGTGGGAATGGGAGATCTTATGTTGTAATTCTTGAAGCTGGTCCGTCAGCAGACACAACCCAAAGCAAACTGTATTTTGCCAGAATTAGCACAAAAGCAGGATTTTGCAGGGTGAGCTCGGATTTAAAATGTGGATGAAAATTATTGATCTGAGTAATGCCTCCGGTGTGAATTCCACTAGTACTTCATTTTCTTATTTTAGTGTTTTTGCATATGCACATGTTTTCATAGGTGAGAGTTCCTTTTTCTTCCTTTCGGCCGGTGAAGCCGGATGATCCGCCATTGGATCCCTTCCTGGTGCATACCTTGACCATACGCTTTGAGCCGAGAAGACAGGTCTGCCCTCAACCGATGCATTCCCTTCTCATTGTTGGAATTTTACTTCGAAAAATTTAAATATTTCTTTTATTGTTATACTTGGGTTACCGTATTTCTGAAACACCAGAGGTGATATATACATATATTATGAGCCTGTTTGGATAGGCTTAAAAAAAGCAGCTTATAAGCTAGAAACAACTTATAAGCCAAAAAAAAATAAGTTGGCCCCAACTTATTTTTTTTGGCTTATAAGCTGTTTTCAGCTTATAAACTGCTTTAGATAAGCTAAGTCAAACTGGCCCAATTAATTTTTTGGGCTTATTTTAAGCACAAAATGGCTTTAAGCTGGCCAGCCAAACACTCAAAAAAGCTGAAAACAGCTTATAAGCAACTTATAAGCCAATCCAAACAGGCTCTATGAATCAAATTGCTTAATACACTTGAGTCCAGTCCACATTATTTAAGTACAGGGCAGGAGCGAGATCTTGAAATGAAAAAATAGATCAAATGGACCAGGCTTGATGAATACACATGGATAATTGAGGAGTCATTTTCTTAATTCTTATTTGTATATGTAGGGAAACATACTATATTCATTGCATTTCACTTTATATTTCTTCTTTTTTCTCCTATCTGTAGGAACTGAACATATTACCATATAACTCAACTACTTCATTTCCACTAAATACTGGCCAGCAATGGGAAAAAATTATTTTCTTTTTTTTTAAGTAGTTGACCAATTATGTTATGAAAGATGGAGCTATTTCCTCTAGAAGATCCAAGCCTAATCACAAAATTAACCTGCAAAACCCCTGCTCTAGGATAGATACCTTAAGTTCATTACTCTGACCTGAATCTTTGAAACATTTCAAAGTAGAATTCAACTATTTTCCTGTGCTAGTTGCTGATACTTGTTATGGTCATTTGCTACAGAGGCCAACTGAAGGACCTAGCGGGCCGAACCAAGATTTGAGAAGCTTTCAGCTAATTATGGAATATATTAAAGCTTTGCCTGTAAGTTCAGTTGTCTGTTTGTGCAACAGCATTATGTGTGACTTTCATTTCTTTCAGTTTTTGCTTGTGTTCTGCATATAATAGTCATAATCTATGAGACTGGTAATTGTTTTAGCATCTTCAAGATAATTTACAGTCAGAGTGTTCGTGACAGAACACCATTTTACTTTGAGCTTTATTTTCTATATATATATACCTCTGTTTGCTGCAAAAGTTTGTAGTTCGGTCAACCTGGTTCAACCTGCAAAATGTGCTAGTTCTTGGATAAAAATAAAATGCAAATAATTAACATGCTGAAATTATAGATGCCCAAGATTTAATTTTGAGTCCTACCCTCTGACTGATGATCATTGGTAATTAGTGCATTGGATTAACCCAGTATTGTCTGCTAGCCGCCATATCCTGACCAATACTGAAGCCAAGGACCACTCAATCTTCCTTCTTCAAGCTACTCATTTCCCCATATACGTGCTCGATGGCAACTTTAATGTGGCAGGTATTTTACACTGTAAAAGAGAATACTTGTTTTCATTTTTCGAGAAGTGACGTTTGTTTGTAACATGTTCTTTGATAATCTGCTACTCACTCAAAACATTTTTTTATTTATGCTTTAATAGCAACAACAGCAGTACAAATTTTGCCTCAATCCCACAGTAGGTTTGGTAAAACTCTAAAATTTTGGTGCCTCAAGTTTGCCATTTTTGCAAGACTTTACTGAAGGTTTATGCTTACATAGATTGCTATCAATTGCCCCTGCATGCATATTGTAACTGGAATAACCAGCAGTAATGACATGGTTCTTACACTCAGAGGGGAAATACTATAAAGATAAATGGTGCCCACATTCCTAAGTATGAATTTCAAAACATAATACATCATTTGGTGATACGGTCTGTTAATATGTCTTGCATTGGCTGAGGATATGTGTTGTTGTATTATTATTTGTTCTTGGGATCCTTACCAGATGTTGGGCCCCGGTGTTATATACTCCATGCACCAAATATCCACCCTAGATGTGGGAAGGTGGTTAGAATGTCCTGAATTGGTTTCGAGGATGTTCGTTGTCTCCTTGTAGATATTTTTATCAATCCTCAATTCATGTGCTAGCCTCGGGGTTGAATTAGGCCTCGGGGTTGAATTAGGCCCAATGTTCATTCTTCTTAACTAGGGGTTTGGCTAAGCCATTGCATACAGTCAGGGGCGAATTTAGGTAGGCAATTTGGAGCACGTGAACACATGCTCTATCCGTAAAGTTAGGTATTTTATATATATATATATATTTTAAAATTGGTATAATATTACCTGCTGGAACACATGCTACAAGAAGGCTAAATGGTTCACTTGGTTAAAGGTTGAGTTATTTACTTAGAGGTCTTGGAATCAATTCCCACTTAAACATTTTTCCTTTTTTTTTTTTTTTTTTTTTAGTGGTGAACCCATTTTCTAAAAATCCTAGATTCGCCTCTGCATACAGTTGATGCGAGGGATCGAATAAGACATAGGTAGATTGAGAGAGTAAGCAAGAAAGGAAGATTTCAATTCCTGCAAGCCTGCTGACCGATCACATAAAAATTGATTACTTTTTCTTTATGGCTTATACATGTTTCATGATATGCTATATTTCCAAGAATAGTGTGATTGGGTAAGTCCTACAGAGAAGCACGACTCACGTCTAGAATAATCAAATATGTGATTGGGAAGATAAAGTCATATGGTTATCATGCAGAGTAATTTACTTGCCCTTTGTCATGCTTGTGCATATTTATGTTTTAATCGGCTGCTTTTTGTTTGCCGCTTCTTAATATCAGCATAAATGTAATGTACAGTTCTAATCTTTTCTTCTTCCTTTTTTCTATTTAAATGCTCAAGACTACAAGTTGTGCCAAATCACTGAACATCAAACAAAACATATTCACTCTCATTCTAACTTAAAGACAAACCAGTCATCATTAGATGGGCAGAAATCTCGGGCACAAAAAAGCCAGAACAGGAAAATATTTATGTGTTCTTTATTTGGAGCATGACACATGATACATTTTTTAGTTCTCATTACTTCCAAGGCATTTTGGTGAAACATGAGTTTCTTTCTCCTGTATGCTTTTCTCTTCTTATTTTCAAAAAAATTAATATCTTTAGCATTTGGTCTGCTTGTTACTATTTCATCTACTTCAACCAATTTCTTGTAGCTCTTACCGGCATTTATTTTAAATTTCTAAATCTTGATGATCAAGGTGTGTCTGAACTGGCCTAGACAACACCGTTATCCCCAACAAAAAGACAAGAAAATCTCCTAATTTTGTCACATTTGTGTGTTGAAATACTGACTGCAAATTTTAGATGACTTTTGGTTGGGTGCAAATTATTGATCTCTGCGCTGTTTGGAGGACAGTCGTGTTTTCAGACAATGCTATTACTTATTAGTACTTCTGTTCATCAGTCATCTTTAAAATGATGAATTGGTTGAAGAATAGTTTGATACAAGAATTATGTTGGACAATATACTTATAACCAGAAGATTGTGAATTTTGCAGACCGGGCAAGAAACTGACTTTGTCTTAGTATCATGTACGGGGTCAGGAATAGAGCCTACCAGACGGGAGCAAGTTTTGCGAGCCAAGAGGGTGAGCTCTTTTTCAGACTCTTCTTTCATGCAGTTTTCTCGGATTAAAACTGAATCCCGGGTTATTTGAATTTTTGTAGGCTGGTGAAGATTCGTTAAGAAGGTCCGGCCTTGGATACACAATAATTCGCCCAGGTCCCTTGATGGTAAATATGTTTTCCATTGTTCATATTTCGGCCTTCGAGATGGAAATATTGAGTTAATGGTTAGCTTCGGCTAACTTTAGGACTGACCTTGTGCGGTAAGGCTGATTTGAGTCAGCTTTTCCTGTGCTCAGAATTAGGTAACCATATAGACAATTATAGCTTGTTTGCCAAGGTTCCAAAATATGTCCTTTTCAAAAGTGCTTTTGTGAGTTCTTTCTGGACAAATACTTTTGTGGAATAGTAGTTTGTGTTTTGGCTAATCAATTTGCCAATATTAGAGCAGTACCTTGTGCTTGACCAATGTTCCAAAAGTGCTTTTGGGGATAAGCTACCTTTAGCTTTTGAAAAATAGCTTCTGCAACTACTCAAAAGCACTAATCTTCTCCCTAAAAGCTTGGTCAAACACCTGAACTTTCTAAAATAAGCACTTTTGGAATACTCTAAAGTTGGCTGGAAGCTAACTAAATGAAAATGGACCACACTTGGAACCATATGCTGGCTCTGAAGGGCTTCAGGCTGATTTATAAGACGGGAACCCTTCAATGGGCTAAATTGAGTCAGAGTAGGATAGAATTAGTTATCAATGTGGTGGTAAAGATGTATTACTATGGAAAGTTCTGCTTAGCAGCTGCCACATAATGTGGTTTTCCACTAATCAAATGTTAAAGGAAGTAGGCATGATTTAGCAGTTGTACCATAAATTGATTCAAATATTGTTAGAATTAATGAGAGATCTACTACCCAACATAGTATATTTTGAGATTTTCACACTGTATATCCGCCCACCAATATAATAGCCGGCAAAAGTATATTCATGTATAATATACATTAAATATACATAATTTATACATAATAGTGTATATTTTTGTATATTTGGTTATGTAATTATTTTTGGCTGACCGACCATATGCGTAACTTGCCCTAAATATTTTAGAAAAATGTGAAGATTTCTAACGATTACTTTCTGCAGGAAGAACCAGGTGGGCAACGTGCGCTCATATTTGATCAAGGAAATCGTATATCTCAGGTAAGAGTCTTTTACTTGTACTCATGAGAGTATTGCTGAACTTCCAATTGAGCTCACCTTCTTAAGGGTAAATGCAGGGAATCAGTTGTGCTGATGTGGCTGACATTTGTGTGAAGGCATTGCATGATTCGACAGCCAGAAACAAGAGCTTTGATGTAAGCAACACTATTTGTTTTGATTGCAGAGTTTGACGAAGTGGCTAATTTACCTTTTTCCCCGACTAGGTATGTTATGAATATGTAGCTGAGCCTGGAAAGGAGCTGTACGAGTTGGTAAGCCCATTAATTAATAGATTTTATCAATTAAAACATCAAATACCAACTATTGTACAGCCATTTCCTTCACTTTCTGGGTGAATTGCTTTTGAGACCTGCGCAATGGTAGCTAGAAGTTTACTTTATTTCTGTTTCCCAAAATATTTGTTTCTCATTTAGTTATAAAAATTGCAGGTTGCGCATTTACCCGACAAAGCAAACAACTATTTGACACCAGCACTCTCAGTACTGGAGAAAAACACGTGATCGTGCTTTGAGTTAGTTCAAGTTACACTCTTGATTCAGTCTTATCAAAAGGTATTGGTGTGAGACTTACCGAGATCTTTTTGACTCTGAGGAATATTTTCTGTCTGTATTTATTCTCAAATATATGTGTACATATATATATGGCAATAGCTTTTTTTTTTTTTTTTTTTTTTTTTTACTGTGGCTGTGTGTATATATTAAAAGCAAGCACATTCCTAAAGTTATTTGGAAGAAAAAAATAATAATATAAACTCCTATGTCTTCAGCTGAATTCTCCATGAAGGGGGATAAAAAGGGTAAAAAAGAAGAGAAAGGACCAGGGGTGATCTCCATGTAATTCATATGGAATCATGGTATTTGGACTGCAATTTTCCAGTTAGGATAACCCAATCTAGGCCCGTGAGAGCACACTGCAAAAATATTACATGGTCTCAGTGTTCATGCCAAATTAATGGATGCAAGACACGCGACTTGCTCAAGGTGAAGTGATATGTTTTCTGACTTAACATTTGCCTCTTCAGATTAAACTGCTTGGTTTGATGTAAACGTTGGATGCGACTGAGTATTTTTCAAGCACACTTGTGATGACCAATGCGAAACAAGTTAGAAGTCCTAGCAATTGCAGAAAGATACAGCTTCATGCAAGGAGGAAGGCAACTAAGATGTTGATATAGATCGAAATATCATAAGTGCAACAAAGAATGCTTACTTTATTTGCAAAGACTAATTTTAGACTATAGTATTTCTAAACTACCTATGGAGGTTTAACTAGCTCACTACGTTTTACTAGTTGTAACAAACTTTGCATGAACCACAATTGCCAGAGTCCAAATTGTAAAGCATTTATGGTGATGTTTACGCATACCTTATAGGACTTATTAGTATTGGGGCAATTCGCAGGAATACCCTATTTTGGGGTGGTCTTTAATTTTTACCCATTAAATTGGTGGTCTTTAATTTTTGTCCTTTGCTAGAACCCTTAGTTTCGGGCTCGAACCCCCGCTCAGTCAAAAATTAAAAAAAAATTCGCAAGGTAAAGTTTGGATTCGCAAGCCAGAGATTTACTTGGCCTTTAGGCAGAATTTTGCTACCTTCGGGTAGAGTTTGCATCAGAACTCTACCTTAAGGTAGAGTTTTGCCTTCAGGTATTGCCGCATACCTGAAGGCAAAACTCTCATTAAGGCCTAACGTTGGCTCAAACAGGCCTGACTTTACTATAAAATTTTGCCTTGCAATTTTTTTTTTTTTTTTTTGCTGAGCCGGGGTTCAAACCCCAAACCTCATGGTATTAGGCGAAAGGGCTAAAAATTAAAGACCACCATTTTGAGGGACAAAAATTAAAGACTAGCGCATTTGAAGGGCACTCCGCACAAAAAATTGAATAGTATTAGTCTAAAGTACATAGAATTGAAAAAGATATCAATAATTTTTTTTGATCAAGAAAAAAAGAAGAAGATATCAATATATATGGGCTATATATGAAAAAGATATCAATATATATAGCCCATAATACTTCAACTCCATTACCAGTAAAATCACCTTCTTATCAGTCTTGTGCTTCCAGTTCTATCTCCATATCCTCTCTATTGTGAAGTTGCACCATATAACTCTTGGATCGTTGCTGTCGTACAATCTCAAACTATCCCTAAGGATAGGATCTGATATTTCGATTGTGAGTCTGATTGAATAAAGGGGTTTGTTAGGACGTATTAGAGCCAATAATAGTGGTATTAGCTTTGGTACTATCCAATCCCTTGTTTGGTAGTGTTTTCAATCTATGTAATTACTATCTTGTTAAGTTTGTGGGCTTGATTGCAGGAGTTGCAAGGGGCGGCAGCCCCCTATGATGGACGAAGCAACATGCCGCAGTAGGCCTCATGAGTTTTGCGTCGAATTTTTAATTTAGCCCGTAAGTTACTTGGAAAATACCTTGAGGATATCCTAAGAAACTCTATGGTTAGGGGTTCTTGGTCATCGATATTGTCACGCGCTGCCCTGAACCATGGCCTGGGCTGTCGTGACCAATTTAATAAGCCGTGAAGGCACTAACTCTCACCAAGTTAGTAAGCCATCCATATTCCATTAAAACAATTCATTAAGGAAATTAATGCGGAAAGAAGACCATACAAGTCAATTTAAGGTTTTAATAAAGCCGATAGTCATAAAAGCATAAATAAAGAGTTATAACCCCCAAAATCTGGTGTCAGTAGTGCAAGAACTGACTAATGAAAGTACAAGTCTGGGATACAACTGAAATACTATCTAGAGCCCGTTTGGCTTAGCTTATAAGTTGCTGAAAACAGCTTATAAGTTGTTTTCAGTTTTTTTGAGTGTTTGGATGGCCAGATTATAAGCCATTTTGTGCTTAAAATAAGCCCAAAAAAATAAGTTGGCCTGTTTGGCTTAGCTTAAAAAAAGGTGCTACAGATTTGCTAGTAGTTCACCTCAAAGTCTCGAAATGGCCTCCTCAACGACCGGCAAAGTCTCGAACAGTGCTCATACTAGGCACAAAATCTGTACACAAAAAGGGTGTAGCAAGTGTAGTGAGAGTACGAAAAAATATAGTGTACTTATCAGCATCGTCGATCGACCCTAACGAAAACAGAGACGAGGGTTGGTCTATGAGTACTACTTCCACACTTAACCGCTATTAGTCCATAATAACAATACTCATAATAAGTGCAATAACCTTAAGTTACAAGCCTAGGTAAAACATCTAAATCCTCAAGTCCATCAAGTATCCAATGGGCATTTAAGACGATCCAAGCAACAATCCAAATAAGTCATACAATCAAGGAAACCAATAGAATATCAAGGAAACCAACAAAATATTAAGGAAACCAACAGAATATCGTGATATGCGAAATGCTATGCATGCAAGGCCTTTTCCATGACCCGGTACACACATGTTCAAATTCTATGAATCGTTACCCATGAGGGACTCGCGAGGTCCATATACCAACTCGAAATTCTTAGATCTTCTAGATCATATCGAGTCTCAGCCATTTTATACTTCCGGTAACAATACTTATGTTACACCTCAAAAATTTTCACGTCGTTTGCGTCGGAAGTAAAGTAACGTAAGCCGGAGAGGTCATGCAACCTTTATAACGTTAAGGAAGACTTTTAACAAGTGCTAAGAAAGTATCTAAAGGTTCCGAGATCAAGCGAATCGAAGGAATTAAGTTTGTTGAAATTTTGGGAAAACCTGGCAGAATTCCGGATAGGATTTTTGGTCCAATTTGAGGGAGGTGTATCTCCAAAATTCAGATCCTTCTAGACCCCTCAAGCTCTCTCTACTATACTAAATCTTCCATAAACATCCTAAGCTATTTCAAGTGAAGATCAAGCTTTAAAATCCTTAAATAATTCATGGAAGGAGCTTGTTCTTGCTTCTAGTTGAAGTTGTGGTGGATAAGCTTTAGAGTGAATTGTGTGAGGTGAAGTTCCTCAAGTTATAAGGTATGATTTTCACTTTATTTCTTATTTTGAGTTGATGTAAAGGCTTAGCAAGTCTCAAATGTGAAAATAGTGTGGAAAAGAGATCATAAAGTTTTGTATGATAGTTGTTGGCTATGGATGGAATTTGAAAGGACGTTTTGGGTGGATTTCAGTTTAGTTTGAGTGTAATCTTTTGATTATGGTATTGTTGATGTTGTTAATGACGTTTGGGAGTTGCTTTGGAATTTGGAGGAAGTAGATAATATAGGGGAAGTGCTGCCCAAATTTTGTCAGCTTACCTAATAGTTTAGTTTGATCTTATAAGCATTTCAATGACTTAACCTTAGTATGAATCATCTTGAATGTAGATTTTGCAAGTTCGGGAAGATAGGCATTGAGTAGTTAAGGAGACGACGAGGTATGTTAAGGCTGTCCCTTTTTTTCTTATGGCATGATCTTATTGATACAAGCCCATCCACATGATATCCATAATGTCCCTATTCCTGGAAATACTAGAAGCCTATGGTTCTTGATGTTCTTATGATATTACTAAAGTTGGTCTCATCTTACGATTATTGTTCCTTCAAGGTAAGGTATGCTGATGATGTTAGCTCCATAATGGTAATTAGAGGTATAACGACCTTACGCCACTCCTATGAATTCAGAAATGTGTTCTCAAGGAATGTTTTGTAAGACATGTATAGTATGCCAGTTATAAGATCCTGATGAGGAACTTAATGTAACACCTTGTAAAATTCGTACTAAACTATATCTATGACTCAGGAGGTTAGAAACCCAAGAAGGAGAGTGTTGGAATCGAAAATATGCTTCAGTTTAGAAAATCATGTGTAACGCTCTAAGGGACGGCTCGTAACATGTGTTACGACTCGTCTCTCATACCGGAACAGGCACGCTTGGAGAATCACCGTCTCGTAACTTTTGGACCAAAGGACGGTTCATCGTTACGGATCGTAACACGTGTTACGACTTGTAACAGGTCACCGTAACCTGACCTCCAAACTAAGTTGTTCACTGGAATTTTGGCCCATGCTACGGTCCAGTGTTACGAACTGTAACACGGTCCGTAATGGTGCTGCGACTGAAACGTTAAAAGAACGGGAATTCAGTTTTATTTCATTATTTCCACTCTTCTCAAGCCCTAACACGAAAACCCTCTCCTCTCAACTTCTCCAAGCATCAAGGTAAGCCTCTTAACACTATACTAAGTGAATTCCATTAACTTCCCTTGAACCCTAAGTAGAATCTCATGCTCTTAACATAGGGTTTTCAAGAAAACCCAATTATAGGAATTCAAGACCAAGGGTTAGGATTCTTCTTCCAAGATCAATTTTTTGTTGCAAATTGGAACATTACCAGGTATGTAGACGCTAACCACGTGTGGGAACATCCTTGTTCTTCCCCATGTTTTAGTATTCCATGATTACACGCCAGGTTTTAGGATTCTAGGAATATTCATGATAAACCCTAGACACTTGAACCATGATATATATTATATTGTCAGTTGCAATTCCGTTTAATTAGTCTTAATTTACTGTTTTGGTGATTGAGACTCAGTCCGTAATCTATGAAAACCCATAATTTGCATCCCATGGGTTCTATAATACAAGATATGAGATATCATGCTTATTTCCATGAAAAGCTTGTATATATGTATCTATTTTCATGTCTTCATGTATCCATGTTCATGTTAAAAATCAGAAATCATGTTTTCAGTCATTTTTATGTTCGGGAGTTGTATTAATACCGAGAAGGCTCAGATAGCCTGAAACTACCTATGCCAACGTAGGATAAGGATCGCTCACCCGATTAGGACGATTACCAAATTTTCCCCATTGAGGGATTTTGGATCAATTCATGTCATGTTCACGTTTTGTATCCTGGCAAGGTACAAGATGGCTTAGCTAATCGGGCCGAGATCAGACTTCACATTTCTCCCCGTGGTGGTTCATTTCGGTATTACAGTTATTATCATGTTTTCATCTCAGTTACAGATTATTTCATGTTTTCAGTATTCATGTTCATGTTCAGTTTCAGTATTCAGTTTTAGCATTCATGTTCAGTTTCAGTTTCATGTCTATATATTATGTGCCTGCTTATTTCTCTCATGTGTTTACATACCAGTACATTCAAAGTACTGACGTCCCCTTTTATTGCCTTAGGGGCATATACGTTTCGCGATGCGAGTACGCATTTACTATAGTCGGACGACGCCTTTGCTCATTAGGATCTACACGTATGTTACTATTGGTGAGCTCCTATCTCATCGTGGGTTTAGATATTATCCTTCTTACTTGATTTTGCATCTAAAGGTATCTTGGGCCTTGTCCCGGCAAAGTATTTTTTATGTTCGGACTCGTATTTATAGGTTTCATAGACTAGACAAGTCTTGATGTATATATCGACTTTCTTATGTTAGCCATTTTGACTCAGTTATGATATTATCCGCATTCATGTTTTAAACTAGTATTTTATAGATTATTATGACTTCATATGTTTTCTTCAAGCCCATCATGTTTCATGTTATATTTCCGCTCATGTATGCCTCATGATGATTCAGCAAGCCATGTGGTTCGCTCGGTCGCATGCGAAATGAGTGCACCGAGTGCCGTGTTTGTCTTTATCGTTTGCCATGGTTCGGGACGTGACACTTAATCACTACAAAAAAGGGTAATTTGCGGAAGCTGAAAGTTGCAATTTGCGGAGGTTTTAGCCTCTTTTAGCAACTAGCGGAGGCTAAAATTTTTGCGAATTGCAACTTTCAACCTCTGCAAATTACCCAATTTTTTGTAGTGAATGCTAGAAGATAGACTTATGATGCATCCAGGAATTGACTAAGGTTTAGTTAATCGCTAGAACTCTTAATTAATCAGGTAGAACTCTTAATGGCCCAGAAATGTGTTTATAAGTCTTACGTAATCATGTAGGCATTAATGGATAAGTAATGACCATAAAGAGCGCATAGAAATTACCTATAGAGGTCTAGTTATGATGTTGGTCATATTTACTACTGGTCTACGATTAGTTGGGCAGATTATATATATCACTATTTACCACCATGCTATACAATAGTTTGGATCCAAATTATACCAGAAAAACTAACGATTGCTACGGCTAGTCAAACAACGATTACCACACGATCGACGTGTAATGTATGCGCTCTACTATCGGGCGATAATCAGATGGGCAGTTAGCACCGAGCTACGACCGATTGGGCAAGCTTACTAGCGATCGGAAGGCGGATAACACCATGATAATAATAGGCCGGGGGGTATTGTACATAGATGTAGTTAAGCACATGGGAGTATAGAGAGACATACATGCTAGATTCTCATTGGTAAGACAGAAGTGCCAGGTTGGTTCTTATCCTTTACAGTATATGTTTATTGTGTTACATTTCCGCCTTACATACTCGGTACATTATTTGTACTGACGTCCTTTTGTTTGTGAATGCTGTGTTCATGCCTACAGTTATGGATAGACGAGACGAGGACCCTCCACAGTAGGCTACCTCCAGGTACCAGTTTTTATTGGTGAGATCCACTTCTTCCTGGAGCATTCCAGAGTCAGGGATTGTATATGTATTTTTGTGTCATGGATATGTCGGGGGCCCTGTCCCGACTTATATACTTTGGTCATGTTCTTAGAGGCTTTGCAGAATTTTTTTTCGTATACAGTTTATTTATGTCTCATTAGTTGACATGTCAGCCTCGTGGGCCCATTATATATATATATATATATATATATATACTTGGTTTCTGGTTGTTGAGACGTCTGTTGGCCTAGATGGTCAGGTGTTTACTTATGCATAATAATATGTTCATAGATTGGCCTCCCTAGCCTTATTTTGTCTTTCAAGGCATAGAGGATGCGAGACATAGTTTGGTTTGCTCTGCCCTAGTAAGGAGCTGGGTGCCAATCACGCCTCACCTCAGTTGGGATGTGACAACTTAGCCCGATAGGCTCCAAATCACAATACTCAGCCTTTAGGATCACACTACCTGTTATCTAGCCAATCTGACTCAAAATATCAACATCAGTTCATCTGGAATCATTTCCTCTCGGACATCACAATTGTATCCTCAAAAGCACATTAGATACTATATAAAGCATGAACATGACATGCACAACTATAAGAAATCAAGTTAAGCAATAAAGACTCATTCTTTAGCTTTGTTCCACTTTTAAACGGGTAATTAGGAGTGATGAGAACATACAATCACGTATAAGACAGGTAATAAATAAAGGACCTCATGCCTAATCACAAACACATATCAATCTATGCTATCATCTAATGTCCAAAGCATGGCATTCAAACTGAATAATACAATTGAAATTATGCAGTTTCCCATATCATGGCACCGGTACCCGATACAAGTGACCTCACAAGTATCGGGAACCCCTTTATTTACCCCATTAATCCCTCTTATTACTCCAATTAAACCAACCACGACGCTTAAGCTAAAGTCAAAAGTCTCAACATGCCTGGAATAAGAGTCCGATAATCATAACAAAGCCTTTCCTTTTCGTAGAGCCTCCGAACGATCCCAATCTATTCAAACACGGCTTATAGGTAAGAATATGAGTCAATAGATACCCATATTGCCATATTTAAGATTCGGGTCTATAAAGTCAACCCAAAAATCTCATTCCAAACCCCGAAGGTCAAAATCATAATTTCGTTGCAAAATCGGGTTCAATATGGTCAAATTATTATTCTAAGAGGTCATATGAATCCAATGATACTCATAATGCTATACTTTTGTTCCGAATCCAAAAAATCACCCAAAATAGGATTCCAAGCCACGAAGGGCAAATAGGAAATTCAACCCAAAATTAGTTTACCCAACATCTATGGAGTCTATATCCCAAAAATGAACCAAAATCCATCATCAAATTCATGCTTAAATAAAGAATTCCCAAATTCTAACTTAGGGATCATAAATCCCCAAATCCCCAAATCCCCTGCTTATTTCATTATTTCTAACATAAAAATCTTACTAATTAATGATATTAAGGTAAAAAGGAGGTTAGAAACTTACCTACTTAGTCAAAGTTGTAGGTCCTAATAACCAGTAGGAAAAATGCTCTGCCTTCTCTCTACCTTTCCCTCTCTCTAAAAACTTATGATTTCAATTGACCTCTATGGGCAGCTGCTCGAAGAGCCTTCCCTAAAAAGTCCACCTGACCAAGCCACTCATGATTTGACAATGCATAAAACCTCTAACACAAATCAAACAAAAACCTACTGTAACTCCAATCAACTAAAAACCAACGGTAACTCCCATGACCACTCTCCTTCTCCGGTTGATTCTACCAACAATACCATCTGAAACAATCTACACGTAGCCCTTCTACCAAAACCAACCCATAATCATCTCCAAACATAAACATTGACCATGAGTCTCTCATTAGATTCATACTTAACAACCTCGAAGCCATACATGTTGTCCAAACAAACTATGCTCAGCAAAACCAAAAATCCAAAACCATTGTTCCTGATCAATAAGACAATTCATTATCTATTACCAAAAATAAAGAATCTCAACATAAAAACCCTAACAGCCTCAAAATCGCAGAAACATACACAAACCTGAAATTTATCCAAGAGAAAGCTAAACCTTCAGGGATGATTATGCCTAAGGTAAGCTCTAACTATGACACTCATATACCCCCAAAACAACTTCCCCAAAATACACTAACCGTTTATAAATGTCACTAGAAACCAAAAAAACCACAAACCATTCAAATAAGACCAACACTACAAGCCCAAATCACCCCACTGAACCAAAAAACCAGATCTCAAGAAACCCCAAGCCAAATATCCCCCAAAACAAAAACTTTGGACCGTCAAAACCTAATATCTCTGCTGCTGTTCAGGCTAGTTTAGCTGCGAAGGAAGAAAAAGAATCTCAAATTGAGATCATTCATGGAACACATCTTGGTATGCTTGCGATTTTTTTCGATGCAGAGGACTATTTTGTAAATCTTGCAAAAGATTGTAAATAGACTATTGTTGCTAAATTTGTCAAAGGGAAACCTAGCATGGATGAACTAAGGAACCTGTTTGTTAGTCAATTTGAATTGAAGGCAAAATCGAAGATAGCCAATTATGACTATAGGACTATCTAACTGGACTTCTACAATGAGGTTGACTGCAATCATGTTTATTTCAAACCTTTTATAACTCTTGGAGCTTATACTTTGAAAATCATGAAATATCTTGATTTTAAAGTTGAGCAAGAAATATCTATCGTCCCAGTTTGGATTCTTGTACACAAGCTTCCTTGACATTTGTTTAGGTGAAACATTTTGTTAAGGTTAGTTCAGTATGTGGGAATTGCAATTGCACTAGATCAAGCAACACATTCTAAGACAAGAGGGAATGTTGCAAAGATCAAAGTTGAAATAGATCTGCTTAAGGCAAAGCAGGATCGAATTTTGTTAGGGTACAAAAGGCAAGATGGTACAATAGATGGTGAATGGCTCAAGATTGAGTATGACGGTGATCCCAGCTATTGTAAACACTGTAAACGTTAGGGGCATACTGAAGTTGAATGCAGAAACAAAGAACCAAAATTTAATCCCAACAATAACAAGATTGACGAATAAGAAAAAAAGGAGGTGAACCAGACTGATGATGAAGGGTTCATAAAAGTTTCAAGGAGGAATAATAGAAAATAAAGGAGAAATGCACTTACCATAAATGAACCTAATCCTAACCAGAGAAAGTTTTTGAAGGAGGTGCTAGGCATAGGAAAGGAGAAGGTTGATCAAAATAATTCCAAACCTTTGGAAGAAAGCAACATAGGCAAGGTACAAAAGGAAATATAACAATAACATAAACAGAATGATCAGAAGGATCAACAACAGACAAAGAGCAAGAAGAAGAGAAATAACAAGCAGAAGAAGAAAGTCCAATGGAAAGATCAAATTTTAAACATAGAGGAAACAGTGGAATCCAACCTTGACAATCAAAATGACAAGTGTGACTCAACTCCAAGCCAGTTCATGCTCTAAACATATATACGCCAAAGTCTAAAAAATAACCAAAAATAAAATTAAAACACATATACAACCGAAACCAATCCAATACTATCAAACACCAAACCAACACCAACAAAGCCATAAAAACCTATCCCAAGCAAAACAAATCACCTGATCCCATACCTTCGAAACCACATAAACTAATCCAACCACAGCCAATCAATGTCAATCTGAACCAAGATGACTACTAAAAGGAGGATTTTGATTTTGAATATGATGATGAGGAAGAAGAGAGTGCTAAAGAAGAATAAGAGGATACCAATGATGAAGACTATAAAAGTGTTGGGCAAGATTCTACATCCACTGATGAAGAAGCTAAAAAGATAATTCAAGTTTTCAACTCAAAACAAAACACTTATCTAGATGTCACCAAAGAATTTGATGAAGTAGCTGATCACATAAATTTATCTCCTAGAGGATTTAGAGGAAGAAGAGCAATAAGAGGCAACAAAGGGGGTAGAACTTCTACTGTGACTAGAGCGTAGTCCAAATCATCCTCATCTATCCAGTTTTAATGATTGTGTCTATATACTGGAATGTGAGAGGCATCAAGTCTCAAGGGGCATTTGACAGACTCAAACAAAACAAAAGAAGACATAAACTTACCTTCAGGGCATTGTCAGAACCTTTTTGTAGAAGATCCAAGTTGAACAGATTTCAAATGAAACTAAGATATCAAAAATCCTATTCTAACTGTAATAACAAGATATGGATATTTTGGGATCATATCTATGATGGCAAAATCCTACAAGATACAGAATAGCAAATTACCATTTGCTTCACAAGTCATGGTGATATTTTTGTAGTAACTGTTGTGTATGCCAAGTGTAAAAGTCACTTGAGAGAAATCTCATGGGATGCCTTGAGAGGGATTTCCAATAACATAAACCTTTTGATACGGTCAAATTGCACCTTTTAATAGCGTAAAGTGGACGATGTCAAATATAGTAATCCAATAAGGTTGGGGTCGAATCCCACTGAGAATATGGTGTGAAAAGTTTACTAAATAAGTATTATACTAATCTTGCGGTCCTGGTGTATTCCAGAAAAAGGGTTTTTTAGGAGTTTTGGTTTGTGAACTAATTTAAAGTGACTAGAAATTTAAAGTTGTAAATATATGGATAAAAAGAACCAAGGTTGTGTCCCCGTCAGATAAAGTGTATGATCATGGGTCTCGATCTTGATATACTTCTAATGGATTGTTTGTATGGATACACTTAACCTCTACGTGAATCCAGACTATTTCCCAATAAGAAAAGATTCACTATTTCTATGCTTTTTCCAAAGATAAGAAAGTATCCATGAAGACCGGTTAATTATGCCAAGTAAATTCCTCTTATTCCTAAGTGAATTTACTAAACAAGGTTTAAAGCCTTGAGTTCTTGTTATTTGTTCTTATCGAACCCTAGTTATTTTCCCAAATAAACTAAAGTTTATGGCGTTAGCTAATGTTTGCAATCACTAACTATATGATGAAAATGAAGAACAAATAAATGCTAACAATCCGTTATGCATATATCAATCACAATCCCCAATCACAAAACACCCATCCTTGGGTTCACAACCTTAGTAAAGGTGTTTAGCTACTCATGGCAACAAGAACAGAATAAAAGATTGAAGATTGCATAATTGAATTTTGTATTGAGCTTACGAATAAAACTTGAAAGTAAACGAATGTAATTGTCTGGAAATCTTCAATTGTACTAAAAACCCAAAAGTAATTACTACAAGTCTAAAACTCTAGATCTCTGAAAAATAAAACCTAAACATGTATTTTTATAAGTTAAACTCGAAATAATTAATCCTAATCCAATTCCAAGTTGGCTTGCAACTCGACGGACCGTCATTGCACATTGACGGTACTGTCGAATGTCGACGATGCACTTCGACGATCTGATGAGTTTTTCACGCTGGAGAAACTCCACCGTCCTTGTACATCGATGGACCGTCGATCACGTTGATGGTCCATCGACCTTCCCGTCATTTTTCATCAAAATATGGCTGTCTATAATATTTCACTCAGTGCAATTCCACTACCAACTTGACAGACCGTCGAGCATGTTGACGGTTCGTATATGTGCAATACAGTGACTTGTCTTCAAAGTTCCTTGTTTTCAACTATTTCTTGCAGTTCCGCTTCTAAATACCTGCACATACACAAAACACATCAAACTAACACAAACTTACTCGAAAACAAGTAAAACTTATAATTAAAAAGCATTAGATATGCCATAATTTCACGGCACATCAACCTTCCATGGATGGTTTTAGGAGACTTCAATTGCATTTTGGCACCTGAAGAAAAGAAAGGAGGAAAACCTCATGCTATGTCCAAAGGCATGACTCTTCTAAATTGTATCATGGATTGTTCTTTGATAGATGCATATTATATAGGCTCTAATTTTACATGGTGTACTGGTAGAGGAAGGAGGGATATGGTATGTGAAAGATTAGATAGAGCTTTTAAATTTGGAGCGGAATCAAAAGTTCTCTCATACTTTAGTTTCACACTTAGTCAGGACAGGGTCAGACCATTCCCCATTGCTCATTAATATTGATCTTTGCTCAGGGTACTTTCATAAGCTACTTCAGATTCTTTGATTTCTAGATTAAGGAAGCAGGTTTTAGGATTTAGTAAAACAAGCTTGTTCTAAAGAAGGGATTTACAATCCCCTCTGGAAATTTCATATGTAGCTAAAAAATACTTGTAGGAAACTCTCTTGGTGGTCTAAGAATTATGTTGGTAACATTTTTGAAACCACTAAAAAATGGAAAGCAAGTTGGCTAAACTTGATTAAAAATGCATTCAAGATAATTCTGGTGGGAACAGATCTGCCTATAACTGTGCAAATGCACAGTTGATCCTACATACCAAGAAAGAAGAATATTTTTAGAGGCAAAAATCAAGCATGCAATGGTTTAAAGAATGTGATTCAAACACAAGATTCTTCCACACTCTTATGAAAACCAAGAGAAGACTACTCAATATTAAAAAGATCAGAGGTGCCAACAATAGCTGGGTGGAAGGAAATGAAGCAATTAGTGAAGAAGCTAGTAGATTCTTTGAGAAGCAGTTTGCTAAAGATGATAATCCCAAGGACTTCAGCATTTTTCAATTACTTCCTGAGGATAATTAAAGAATTTGTGCTTTGTCAACAGTATATGAAATCAGGGAAGCTGTTTTCAATCTCAGCCTTGATAGCTCTCCTGGTCCTAATGGCATATCAGAAGTATTCTATCAGCAATGCTGGGACATCATAGCAGATGATATACTAACATGGTTTGTGAATTTTTTGCTGGCACTGAGTTTCCAAGGTCTTTTACTCATAATTGTCTCACCTTATTTCCTGAGTCAACAGTCCTCAGAAGTTCACTGAAATAAGGCCTATTAGCCTCAGTAATTTCAGTGCTAAGAATAATTCCAAACTGTTGAACGCTAGGCTCTCTATTATTCATAAAGTGGTTTCACAGAATTAAGCAAGTTTTTTGAAAGGAAGATCTATCATAGACAATATCATTCTCACCCAGGAGATGGTTCATAACATTAAGAAGCCCAACACAAATGGAAATGTTGTCATGAAACTAGATATGGCTAAGCCATTTGATAGAGTGGTTTGGGATTATCTGTGTCAAGTACTCAAGCATTTTTCATTTTTCCTCAGAGCGGGTTAATATGATACGGTGAATGATATCTAATAATTGGTACTCTGTCAACATTAATGGAGGTACATATGGGTTTTTCAAACCAGAAAGGGGCATTAAGCTGGGTGATCCCCTTTCTCCATCTCTATTCATCATAGGTGCTGAACTTCTTTCAATTCTAATGGACCAGCTTAAGAATGAAAGTTTCATGCCTTATGCTAGCAGCAAGAACAGTGCCATTATTACTCGCTTGAGTTATGCAGATGATAATATTTTATTTTCTTGTGGTGATCCATTATTACTATGATGAAAAAGCTTTCTAGTTATGAAGTAGTTTCTGGGAAACTGGTGAACAAGGACAAATCATGCTTTCTGGTGATCTCAAATGCTAATCAAACAGTGATTAATGATATCAAACAACTCACAGGGTTCAACAATTCCAAATTTCCATTTACATATCTTGGTTGTCCAATTTATATTGGAAGGAAAAAGGTAGTTTATGTTAGAGAGCTTGTGGCAAAGATTGCAGCTAGGCTTCAACGATGGTAAGGAAAGTTGCTTTCATATGGAGGAAGGGCTGTTCTTATCAAATCTGTATTACAAGCCATGCCTTTTCACATAATGTCTGTTGTATAGCTTCCCAAAACTAATATCACTCAAATAAAGCGATTTTTCTCTAACTTTTTCTGGAGTGAAATAGAAAGCAAGAAAAAGTTCCACTAGGTGGCCTTGAAATATCTTTGTTATTCCACTAAAGAGGGTGGCATAGGTTTTAGATACATTGAAGATGTTGGGAAAGTGTATGGTGCTAAAGCTTGGTGGAATTTCAGAACAATGGAGACCTTGCGGAGATAATTCTTTGAAGCTAAGTATTGCCCAAGAGCACTTTGACATCTCGGGTCTTCCGACTAAGGTACGACTCGAATTAAGAGAGTAAAACGAAATTTAGAAGGTTTCATGTTTTTACGAAAGTGGCCGAGGGGCCTACTTCAAGTAGCCATAACCCCTTGATTAGTTGAGAATTTGGAAAAGGTCCCTTAATGAAAGTTGTAGTACGTTGAAATACCTTTCCATCCATAGAAGGATCAGGCCAAACAAATATCGGAGCAAGAAGTTATGACTATCACAAAAATGCTGCAAGAGCAGGCCATGCGCACCCTGGCCACGCGTCGCGGTCCCAACGTGCAACGCTGGCCCATCACACATTGGTCGGGTTTCGGGCCAGATTTTCGGATTTTATGTCTTTACTTATGTTTAATGTTGGGTTTTGTTTCCCTGACTCCCTAAATCTAAAAAATTACCCTAGAACTAGAGGAAACAAGTCCCAAGCCTCAAGAACCCTCTAAGGTAAGTTTAATGATGATTTGTAGTTATTCCTATTCCCCAACATCTTATTAACTTAGTTAACCCTTTAAAATCCCTAGATATTGATTGAATATTCTTCGTTGGAGAGAAATCCCTAATATTCGAATTCAAAGGAATTGAACATAAAAAAGTAATCCTTTTCCTGTCTAATCATTTGTAGTTATGAATTGATGAATTCTTGGTAGATGAGTTAATGAGTTTGATAAAGAGAATCATTTGAACTATGGTAGGATTTTGGATTGGTGACTTAGGATTATTATAATCGTATGAGTGATGAAGAATGGTGTTAATTCTATCTAATTGGGATTGTGGAATCACCCAAAAGTAATAGAATGAGAATTGGGTGAAGAAAACACCATTAATGAAAGTTGTGGAGTTTTATGCCCACCAAGTGTTTGATGAAGTGCCTAAATAGCCAAAACTTGAGTATTGTTGCTAATGTTGATTCCGTTGACATAGATTGATATAGATTACCATTAAGAAGGGTGACGGACATTGTATTATGCTCAAAGGCCAGAGTTAAGGTATGTGAGGCTAACTCTCTATGCTTGGGAATATTAATGATTCTCCCTACACCTTGTTCTTTTACAATGTTATGAATTGCCTCAAAAATATAGTTAAGCTTAGTTCCTTGAATAGCTGTAGAACTTCTATCCTCTAGTTTCGTATTTCATTCGCGACTTTCACTCCGAATGTTGTGAACTCAGTACGTAATTAATATAGACTTATGTTCAATACCCATAAGTCTAAGAGTAGTTACTCAGCATGTTTTTAAATAGTTAAGGCTTTAAGTCTCATAATCAGTTCATGAATACATGTCTCAGTGAATCATTGCTCAATATGTCAGTGTTGTGCCTTTCTGCATGATTCTTAGTTCTTTTATGTAAATTTTTTTAATGTTGAACACCTGTGTTTTTGGGCCTAAGGTTACAATTATGTATATGTATACTTGGGCTCGAGGCCATAGATTTGTGCACATATATTGGGCCTGAGGACACAGATTATGATTTCAGTTAAATAGGTGATTCTCCATTCAGAACAGGAAGTATTTATATCTTTACTTCTTTTGTTCACTTCAGTTATCAGTTAACTGTTCAATTTTAGTTTCAGTACTTACAGTTATTCCTTTCAGTTGCCTTACATACTAGTGCAATTCAAATGTACTGTGATCCTTTTTGCCCGGGGACTGCACCTTGAGATGCAGGTAACGATTTATAGGACGATGAATCTGCTCGCTAGGATTTCCAGTATCAGCCGATTGGTGAGCCCCAGTCTTTCTGGGCATTATTATTATTTTGCGGTATTTCAGTATTTGCAGACCTCCAGGTATGCCAGGGCCTTGTCCCGGCAACAGTCAGTGTGTTCAGTACTTCATTAGAGGCTTGATAGACTAGAGTAATAATTAGCCAGAGTCGCAGGCTTTTCACGTTAAGCCATTTTGGCTACAGTTTATGCTTTACACTTATATTAGCGTTTCCGCATTTTGATTTTTATCATTCAGACTTTTGTATATCAACATATTTTAGTTTATTTTCCACATTTAGTATGTCATGATATCACATATTGATTCATCGAGCTTGTTGGTTTGCTCGGTCACATGTAGTCAGGCATCGGGTGTCGTGTTTTGTCTAGGTCCAAGTCGGTGCGTGACGAAGCTTGGTATTAGAGCACTAAGTTCAAGTGTCCTATGGAGTCTATAAAGCCGTGTCCAGTGGAGTTTCCTTTATATGTGTGTGCCGGTCATGCATATAAATGGTTAACTACCAAGACATCCAGGATTGTCTTACTTCTTTTTACTCTAGATCGTGCCATGAAGCTTAGAGCAGTAATAAACTTTTTCTTCATATCAAATGTTGTACATACTGAACGCGCAAGCAACGAGCAAGAAATCCAAGGTCTAATTGGGATGATTTCCATTGGGGTAAAATTATAAAGTGTAATATAGTAACAGATCGGACTTGAGATGATAGTGAAAGTGGAATAAAGTGCATGTCACTTGAGAAGGGGAAGTTGTATCATGGATGTGAATGTGGAATAATAACGACGTACTTAAGGAAGGTGAATAAGAAATTAGAAGAGGGGAAAGATAGATAAATTATCAAAAGAGATAAGTCTACAGGAAACGTTAACCATGGAGGATCTCAGGAAGGTGAAGGCATACGTTTTTTCGACAGGAGGTCATCAGAACCCACTCTATCTGCAACCACTGAACCAGTCCCTAGGTCCCGGTACTATTAGAAAGGTTAGTTCAGTTAGAAATAGAGCTTCAAAGCACCATACTCTCAGTCACAGGCCAGTGTGGGCCACAAAGGTTTTCAGAATCCTATGGGCAACAAATGTGATAGGAGAGACCAACAGGTGTATCATTCAGGCATGGATGTGTGTTTTGGTTGTGGCCAGACAGGTCACTATTTGAGGGACTTCCCATCAGTGAGATAGGGGAAACAGAGGTAATGTGGCTCAGTCCACAAATTCAGCAGCTCCCCGTAATTCTCAAGCCCATGCAGGGCTTAATGCAGCTAAGTCTGGTAATACAAGCCTCAGTCAGAACCCCTTGTATGCTTTAGCAGGTCGTCAGGACTCAGAGGCATTCCCAGATGTCACCACAGGTATGATAATGATAACTTTGATGTAAGACCCCACGGGCCAACATGTTATGATTTTAGCTACATGAGGCATAAATTGAATACCACGGTTTTGATCAGAAAAGAGCCTATGGGAAAGTAACCTTTGATTCTAAGATGTTTGATTTTATAAGAGAAGTACATTTTTCATATGAGCCATGCACATGACTAAGAAGAGATGGTGTATGACACTAAAACAATGAACAGACGATACTGAAATTTGGGGAATAGTTTTAATTTGTTCATTCAGATCAAAACTAGAAAGTGCTATGTTAGTAAGTTACTATAAGAATTAGATATTACTATGAGATAAGAAGATGTGACAGTTCCTCCTTAGATTATATGATTTAAGTGTTTTCCCTAGATGTGTATAGTTCAATTTGATTTTAAAGTGTACAGAAAGTTTGGGGTTAGGTATTTCAATCTTTCATTTAAGAGAGACGTAATTTCCCTAAGTTTGATCTATGTCTATAACTCAGAAAAGATAGTATACGACCGTAAAATAGGCTCAGATAATGAGGGAAGTTAGAAATAACCTTATGCTTCACTTTAGTATTCAGATCAGAACCATAGAACATGATCCTAGCATGTGATTATAGAAGAATAGTAAGTAAGTTTTGAGTAGACACAGCGAGTTAGCAATTTCAGTAGAGCTACTAGAGGTACGATTTGATATCCTTAGTCAGGCTAATACTAGTGAGTGTGTAACAATTTGAGTGTACTGAATGCGTGTTAAAACCCAAAGAGTTAAAGTTAAACTCGAAGTACAGTGACGGTGGCAGAAGTAAATCTGCTAGGCAGTAAGAGAGCAAACTACAAAAAAAATGGTCTTTAAGAGTTTAAAAAAAAAAAAAGGGGTTTTCCTTAAGACTGACAGTGAGAGTAAGGTTAAGTCGTTAAGACAGAATATGCCAGTAATTCAGTCCATGTAAGTAATTCAGATCCCATTATCGGTAAGTAGTTAAGTTTTCCTAGTTAGGAACATTGCTCAGGAGTGAGTCGAAGGATGAGTCAATAGTGACGTAACGTGCAAAGAATTGCAGAAGATAAGGAAAATTGGTTGGATCCCAACAAGAGAGAAGGATTCACTAGTATAAGACCTTAACCTTTGGTCTAAGGGAGAGATGTATGCATCATTAGTAAGCCCAGTTGAACATTTTAAAAAACCAAAGAGTTAGCATAAGAGATGAAGAATATCAGTTCAGTAATGAGGGCACAATGAGATAGCCTCCACAAGAAATGTGCCTCGCACGTACAATAAACACGAATTCAGTAGAATGATCGTCGATTGACTTGTGTCAAGATTATTTATTATCGATTGAGCAATCACAGAAAATCTATAAAATCATACCTAGTTATGGGTGAGAGGGGTAATGCCATTGTACGAGACTAAAATCTTCAGGGTGCTGGTCAAAGGCTTAGCATGCAACAATACTACAAATATTTCAGGAAGTATCTCAGAAAGAAATCAAGTATGGGAGTTTAGCTCATGTTGAAACAGACAAGAAAATCTCGCCTAGAGAATTTCATCATTTAGCAAACCTAAGAGTTCAATTTTTGGACCCCGAAGGTGGTAGAGTTATTCTATAGAACATAGCTAAATCCTTCTTAGTAGCTGAGCAAGAGTGTAAAATAGCTTCATGACCCCTATCTATTATAGCTAAAGGAAGAGATTCTCATGCATAAATTCGTGACTTTCAAACAAGGGGGAGATGATGGTACTCTAAAGTACCAAGGAGAATTATGCGTCCCAGAAGTAAATAGACGTAAAGAGAGGATTATGACAGGGGCGTTCGATTATAGATGTTCAACTTACCCAAGCTCCACGAAATGTATCATGACCTTAAGGAGGTTTATTGGTGGAATGACATCAAGAAGAATGTAGCCGATTTCGTGACTAAGTGTCCAAATTGGAAGTAAGCAAAATCTATTTCAGTGGAAGATTTTGCCAAGTTATATATTCATAGGAAAGTTCCAGATTGCATGGGACTCTAGTGTCCATTATTTTGGATAGAGGTGTCCAGTTGTTACATCTCAAAATTTCGAGTCGTGTGAATCATGAGTAGACTAGCGCGAACCTAAGGTGAACATGAGATCCTTATAAGATTGAGGAGAGTATTTGATAACTTTAAGTTAGTACCTTAAGACTTTGAAGTCATAGAAATATATGGAACTAAGTTTGTTGAAGGAAGTGAAATGTAAGTCGCGCTCGGAAAGGTTTTTGCTATAATTGAGCTAGTATTTATTTAGTAATGTCTTGAGAGGATGATATCGGGCCTATTTTATGGTTAATGAAGTGTTATGCAAGTGCCAAGAAGGTTCCATAAGGATTGGGAGTCAAACGAATCGAAAGGAGCAACTTTTCGGAAGAGGGCACTTTGACGGACCATTTGACGGACCGTATAATATTTGACGGCCTGTCAAATGGTGGAACACCACCATATAATGGTCACAGTGAGCTATGTTGGGGTGGCCATTTTTATGGTGCACTTTGACGGACTGTAGGAATTTTGACGGTCCGTTAAAGTGGTCGCAGGATTCTTTGTCGGGTTTTTAAGTGACGCTTTATATATTTCATTTTTCCTCATTTGAGTTCATTATTTCCCTAAAATCAGATCCAAGAGCTCTATAGAACTCTCCAAAACTCTCTCTTCAACTCCATAAACTAATCCAAGCCAAAACCCAAGAAAATCTAAAAGAATTAGAAGGTTCAAGTGCTAAGAAGTTGCTAGGGCTTGTGGAGCTCATGTTTTTCCTTTGGTGTTGATGTTAGGGTTTTTCACTTTGGTGGAGTAAGTTGATTCAAGACTTGTTTTTGTGAGATTAAGGTAAGTTTTTACATCTTTTACATATGGTTGCGGTTGTTTGAATGTTATACCATATGGGTGAAGGAAGAAAAATGAAAATGGAGTTCAAGTAGGAATTTGAGGATACTTTGAGCCATATGTTAACTTGAATTGATATTCTTGGCATGTTATGAGTATAACCTTGTTATGGGTGAGTCTAATAATGTTGAGGAAGTATTGCATGTAAGTGTATATGAAGTTGTAGAGATTATTATTATTAGTGACCTTGAAAGGAGTTGTGGGGATTGAATTATGCTTAATTTGAATGAAGTCTCTTGATTGTGGTATTGTTGATAATGTCATTGTTGATTGAGAATTGTTTTAGAATTTGGTAGAAGTAGATGAAATAGGGGAAATGCTGCCCAATCTTCGTTAACTCGTGAATTATTCTAGTTCGAAATTAAGAGCAGCTTTAAGGCTTAACCATGGTATGAATCCTTCTAAATGTAGATTTTTCAAGCTTCGACAGTGAACATTAAGTAGTTAAGAAGACATAGAGGTATGTAAGGCTAACCATTCTTTCATTAAGGCATGATTCCTTTGCTATATACCACCTCATGGGTTCAAAAATGTCTTCTAAATGACTCCATCCCTAGAATTACCAAAGCTCATGATCCTTGATATTTTCATGATGCTATTGCCTCCTTTATATGATAGTCGATTCTCCAAGGAAAGAAGTAACGGAAACGATGATGATAATGATGTTGGTAATACTTATGGACAAGTATGTATACGTGTATAAGTATGTATGTGTTACACCTCGAAAATTTTCTGTTAACGTACAGTGAATAGACTAACGATGGGCACGATGTGTATGATGTTTTGATAAGTAAGAAATAGCATTTGATGATTCTAAATGAGATGTCAAAGACATTCGAGGTAGGAGACGAAAGTTGTTAAGGAAAATAAGGTATATGATGGGTGTCGGGTAAGATTTACAAGTATCAAACTAATGATAGCTTAATGATGTTTTGGAGAAGAGTTATAATGTCTCTTAGATTGGTATTGAGGTGTTTAACAAGTGTCAAGAAGGTTCCATAAGGATTGGAGATCAAACGAGCCGACGAGAATGAATTCCGGAAAGTTGGGCAACATACTTTCTGGCCACATGTTCTGGCCGTATGTTCTGCCTAGAATGGGAACTTCAATGGACCAAACATACGGCCGGACATACGGTCAGTACAAAAGATACGGACCGTATGTCCGAGTCGGGTCAAAATTTTAAGTTGATATAAGGACCCCAACCTCATTTATTTCATTCCATTTTTCACCTCACACCTCAAGAACACTCTGTAATCCTCTACACTCTTTATCCATAAGAACTCAAGAGGGATTTGTGATCAACTTCATCAAACCAACAAAATCAAGTGTATGAAACACATTAAAGCTCATCCAAGCCAAGGAATTCCAATGGAAGTGGACTAGGGTTTTGTTGCAAGAGAAGTATTTCCACTCAAGGCTTATTACTACACTATCTAAGTTAAGTTTTATGATCTTTCCATGTTGTTTAAGGTAATGAGAGGTTGAAAGACTTAGATTATAGAAAGGAGATATAAAATGGGTCACAAAGATAGGAATAATAAGATTTTGAGTAGTGGTTTGGAGTGAATCATGAATATTGATATGTTAAGATTGTATGTATGTTATAAATGACATTTAGAATATGGGATAAGCATTATATGTGAGGAAACGCAATAGTGAACTATGACCATGATTATGGAGGAATTGAAATGAAATTGTGAAATGTGGATAATATAGATGAATGATGATTGTTGCTTATTATATTGTGAATGTTGTTATGGATGTTTGGGAGTTGATATGGAATATGGGGAAAGTTGTATAAACAAAGGAAATGATGCCCAATTTTCTCTAGCATTAGTAAGCACGTTCACATAATCGATTAGTTAATGCTAATGTGAATTCTCTTAAAGGTAGAAACGTGGGCATTGAAGGAGAACGGGCAAGCGATAGAATAGTTAAACGAAAATGGTATGTGAGGCTAGTACTTTCCTTCTAAGGCATGAATCTTATGGCATGATTTTCCCTCCTTCTCCATGAATTTCTTACATTCCGGAAAACTAAGAGTCTATGTTTATGAATACCCATACGAGTTAAAGATAAGAGATATTATGAACATGATGATGACGAGCTTGATTCTAAAGATTCTAGAGTTCACGATATGATGTTTCTACAAAGCTAACGATGTTAACTACGATCCATTGATGTTGCTTATTGTATACACTCACCTTATATGCTAATTCCTTCAAGGTGAGGCAGAATGCTTATGAATGCTCTATAATGGAATCGGGGGTTCACGACCTTATGTTACCCCGGTAAAGTATAGTTGTCTTTGAGTTCTATGCATGCATTAAGACGAGTACATGACGATGATATTACACCGTGCCTATATGGCCGGGTAGACACTGCTAAGGCGGGCAGCGTATACACAATGTCTAGATGGCATGGGCAGACACCACTAGTAGGCGGCATGAGATAGTACCCCCGGATGCGGGAGGCCTGGACGCGGGCTAATGATTATCACACCGTACCTATAAGGTCGGGCAGCTTATGCATATATGCATACATGATATGATGATGATTATGAAGTAAGCCAAGATGGATTATTTGTTTTAT
>NC_081342.1:58611027-58658006 GCF_029784015.1 Lycium ferocissimum | reverse complement strand
TTTTTACGACTAAACCCCCCTTCGCCCGTATTCCAAGTTCGATTATTTTTCCTTCGTTCTATTTATGTACTTTGGATTGATTATGTTTGTTTATAGTTTTTACGGCTTTACATACTCGGTACATTTTCCGACCGACCCCCTTATTCTTCGAATTGCGTTTCATCTTAGCCGCGCAGTACCCGTCGTATGAGTTGAAGATATTCCGGATGATTGGTGAGCTCGATTCGGAGCACCTGCCGAGTCCGAGTATGTACGTTGTGTTTTACGGATGGCATTAGAGACTTTGCAGACGTTGTTGTGGATATGATGTGTCGATGCAGCCGGCGGCTCCATTTCGGCCCGACGTCTTGTATAGTGTTATGTATAAATTTTTGTCAGACTACAGATTTTATTTGATTTGGTATGTATTATATTTTGGTATGAAAAAAAAATCTATGTGTGCGATAGGAGTCTGTGGGTTCGCTCGGCTCCGGGTATGGGGTCGGGTGCCCATCACGTCCCTCGGAAATTGGGGCGTGACACAAGTCTCCAATTGGATGGTTTAAAATAGGAGAAGTACGGCTAATAGTCCACGAGTTGATCCAACAAGCGGTAGAAAAAGTCAAGGTGATCCGAGATTGATTATTGACGGCCAAAGTCGCCAAAAATCTTATGCCGACAATCGGCGGCGAGACTTAGAATTTCAAGTTGATGATTGGGTATTTTTGAAGGTGTCACCAATGAAAGGTGATGAGATTTGGTAAGAAGGGAAAGTTAAGTCCTCGATACATTGGACCCTATAAGATTATCCAAGCGTGGAAGTCAAGTAGCTTATGAATTGGACTTGCCTCTAGAACTTGAATCGGTCCATCCATTTTTCCATGTCTCAATGCTTCACAAGTGTGTTGGAGATCCTACGAGTATTGTTCCGATAGATGATGTTCAAGTGACAGAAAAGCTAGTCTATGAAGAAGTGCCCATTTTCATATTAGACAGGAAAATACGAAGACTTCGAAATAAGGAAGTAGCTTCAGTTAAAGTCTTGTGGCGAAATAACAACTGAGAAGAAATGACTTGGGAGGCGGAAGAGAAGATGAAATCCACATACCCGCACTTATTTCAGCCCCCAGAAGAGATCCACGATGAAACATCGGAATTATGAATTATGTATGTTTTCTTTTTATGCATATGGGTCGTGTGTGGCCAACTTATATTGTTATTATGTTGTGGCCCTGTGAGGCAATGCTATTGTAGGCTGTTGTGACAGGATGGTAGTGCCATATTACAGGAAAAACTCTGGCGAAATTTTCGCAGAATTCCCGAGTGCTTAACATTCGAGGACGAATGTTCCAAAAGGGGGGAAGAATGTTACACCTCGAAAATTTCCCGTTAATGTACAGTGAATAGACTAACGAAGGGCACAATGTATACGATATTTTGATAAGTAAGAAATAGCATTTGATGATTCTAAATGAGATCTCAAAGACATTTGAGGTAGGAGACGAAAGTTGTTAAGGAAAACAAGGTATATGTTGGGTGTCAGGTAAGATTTACAAGTATCAAATTAATGATGGATTAATAATGTTTTGGAGAAGAGTTATAATGTCCCTTAGATTGGTATTGAGGTGTTTAACAAGTGTCAAGAAGGTTCCATAAGGATTGGAGATCAAATGAGCCGACGAGAATGAATTCCAGAAAGTTGGGCAACATACGGTCCAACATACTGGCTGTATAAAATATATTGGCCTTATGTCTAGCCGTATGTTCTGCCCAGAATGGAACTTCACTGGACCAAACATACGGCCAGACATACGGTCAGTATAAAAGATACGGACCGTATGTCCGAGTCGGGTCAAAATTTTAAGTTGATATAAGGACCCCAACCTCATTTATTTCATTTCATTTTTCACCTCACACCTCAAGAACACTCTAGAATCCTCTCCACTCTTTATCCATAAGAACTCAAGAGGGATTTGTGATCAACTTCATCAAACAAACAAAATCAAGTGTATGAAACGCATTAAAGTTCATCCAAGCCAAAGAATTCCAATGGAAGTGGACTAGGGTTTTGGTGCAAGAGAAGTATTTCCACTCAAGGCTTATTCCTACACTATCTAAGTTAAGTTTTATGATCTTTCCATGCTGTTTAAGGTAATGAGAGGTTGAAAGACTTAGATTATGAAAGGAGATAGAAAATGGGTCACAAAGATAGGAATAATGAGATTTTGAGTAGTAGTTTGGAGTGAATCATGAATATTGATATGTTGAGATTGTAAGTATGTTATAAATGACATTTAGAATATGGGATAAGCATTATATGTGAGGAAACGCAATAGTGAACTATGACCATGATTATGGAGGAATTGAAGTGAAATTGTGAAATGTGGATAATGTAAATGAATGATGATTGTTGCTTATAATATTGTGAATGTTGTTATGGATGTTTGGGAGTTGATATGTGATATGGGGAAAGTTGTATAAACAAAGGAAATGCTGCCCAATTTTCTCTAGCATGCTGCCCAATTTTCTCTAGCATTAGTAAGCACGTTCACATAATCGATTAGCTAATGTTAATGCGAATTCTCTTGAAGGTAGAAACGTGGGCATTGAAGGAGAACGAGTAAGCGATAGAATAGTTAAATGAAAAAGGTATGTGAGGCTAGTCCTTTCCTTCTAAGGCATGAATCTTATGGCATGATTTTCCTTCCTTCTCCATGAATTTCCTACATTCCGAAAATCTAAGAGTCTATGTTTATGAATAGCCATACGAGTTAAAGATAAGAGATATTATGAACATGATGATGACGAGCTTGAGTCTAAAGATTCTAGAGTTCACGATATGATGTTTCTACAAAGCTAACGATGTTAACTACAATCCATTGACGTTGTTTATTGTATACACTCACCTTATATGCTAATTTCTTCAAGGTGAGGCAGAATACTTATGAATGCTCCATAATGGAATCGGGGGTTCACGACCTTATGTCACCCCGGTAAAGTATAGTTGTCTTCGAGTTCTATGCATGCATTAAGACGAGTACATGACGATGATATTACACCGTGCCTATGTGGCCGGGCAGACACCGCTAAGGCGGGCAGCGTATACACCATGTCTAGATGGCATGGGCAGACACCACTAGTGGGCGGCATGAGATAGTACCCCCGGACGCAGAAGGCCTGGACGCGGGCTAATGATTATCACACCGTGCCTATAAGGTCGGACAGCTTATGCATATATACATACATGATATGATGATGATTATGAAGTAAGCCAGCATGCATTATTTCTTTTATAATAATGACGGTCGATTCAAGTTGCTCCTTATTTGATGCTTCCTTATTTCATTGATGTATTATTATTGTTTATGCCTTACATACTCAGTATAATGTTCGTACTGACGTCCTTTTCTTTGGATGCTGTGTTCATGCCCACAGGTAGACCGGGAGGTGATCCAGACTCATAGGAGCTATCAGCTGACTTGAGGGCACTCCATTGTTCCGGAGGTGCCATTGACTATTCTTTTATGTATATACATGTATTTGGGCATGACGGGGTCTTGTCCCGTCCCTATGTCTAGCACTCTAGTAGAGGCTCGTAGATACATATGTGTGGGTAGTATGGTCTCACGATGTCCTTATTATATATATATATATTTATATATATATTATTTTGATAGCCGGAGGGCTTATGTATATGAAGTAAATATGTTCCAAGTGAAAAATGGGTTTCCTATGATTTGAGTATAAAGATTAATAAATGAATGCTCGATGTGTATGATGGGTAATGGTATGAGCGGTGCTAGGTGGTTAGCCCCGGGTACCCGTCATGGCCCGTAGTCGGGTTGTGACAGTATGGCTATTATGCAACATCGAGCTTTTATAGCCGGGTATGATACCTATCGCGCGCACACCACTGCAGTTGGGTACGGATAACACTGGCCTTGGTAGGGCCAGGTACGTGTAACATCGAACCTTATTATGGTCGGGTATGTAAGACACCGAACCGCCATGGTTGGGTATGATACTTCTAAGTGTATGAATGTATGAAATGGAAGTTTCCCATTAGAAAGAGGGTAAGTAAATATGACGAACGTCGCTAGAGGTATACCTAGCCCTTTCATTTCATGATTCGTCTATCTTATGTTATTTCTTATGCTTTTATCATGTTATTGATCATGCTTTACATACTCAGTACATTATTCGTACTGACGTCCTTTTGTTTGTGGCCGCTGCATCAGGCCCGCAGGTGGACGGGGAGACAGACTTGATCCATAGACTACTTGTTCAGTGGAGCGCACGTAAGAGCTCATTTCATTCGGAGCTACGGTAACAAGGTATTATTGTTTTGTGTACATACATATGGGCATGGCGGGGTCCTGTCCTGTTTATATGTTATTACATACTCTTCTTAGAGGCTCGTAGACAGTTGTGTATAGTCAGATGTCCTGTAGCCTTGTCGACTCATATTTTGTATATCAATTTTTTAGCCTCGTCGGCTTGTGTACATGGATATGGGCATTGTTATTGATGATGATATAAATGTGTCATTGCCCGATGTGATTAGTATTGTTGATGCATAAAAAATCATGAGTAGACCATGTGGCTCGCCTAGATATAAATATGAATATACGATAGGAGGTGCCCGGGTGAGGTAGCACCGGGTGCCCGTCATGGCCCTCCGGTTGGGTCATGACACTAGTTCACAGTAAATTTTTTTGGAAGTCCTTTCTGAAAAGATTAGGTACCAAGGTACATCTCAGTACTGTTTTTCATCCTTAGATAGATGGCCAGGTAGAGCGAACTATTCAAACACTTGAGGATATGTTGAGAACGTGTGTTTTGGATTTTAAAGATAATTGGGATGATCACTTGCCTCTCATTGATTGCCTATAATATCAGCTATCTCTCTAGTATCAAGATAGCACTGTTCGAAGCTTTGTATGGGCGAAGATGTAAGTCATTGTCTGGTTGGTTCGAAGTCAGCGAAGTAGAATTACTAGGTCCAGACTTGGTCCACCTGGCTATGGAAAAAGTGAAATTGATTCAGGAGCGGGTGTAGACTGTCAAAATCATCAAAAGTCCTATTCGGATGTGCGGCGTAGAGACTTAGAGTTTCAAATTGATGATTACGTATTTCTGAAAGTTTCGCCCATGAAAGTGTAACACTCCTTAAATCTGAATTAGGTGTGAGTGTATTAAATGAGAAGTAATGTGACATTTTATGAATATAAAGTCCTATCAATATGAGTTTGGGTGGAAATAGTTGACTTAAGATCAAGACCAAGTAGCGAAGTTCGTAAGAGTTCTTAAAATCGCCTAAGTTTTTGTTGACCTATCTCGTAGGCTAATTTCGTGAACATCCGTTGCAAATTTGGCAGAACTTCCTCTAATAGAAGTTGTAGATCTTTGAAATACCTTTCTAAAGATGTAAAGTGGAGATTAAACAGACTTATGAGTAAAAGGTTATAGCCATTTTACTAACCTATATTTTGCGGGATCATCCTGCGTTTCTCAAGATCAACACCAAAAATCATACCCCTCTGACATGTCATGCGGTAGGGCTGCATTTCACGGGTCAAACGTGCGATTCACGGGATGTGTCACGCACCTTGCTCAACTATAAAAACCCCTAGAACGTGAATTTTTCTTAAACCTTCATTGCAATTCATCGACTTTTTGAGAAGAAATAACCCTAGAGCTTCCCCAAAACATCAGGTAAGAACATATTTAACATTATTAATCAATCCTAGCATTGAAACCATGATTCTTGAATGAAAAACCTAGGATTGGAAGGTAATCTTTCTCAAAGTGACTCAAGCTAGGGTTTTGGGTGTTCTTCGTTGTAAAAGTGAGTTATTGAAGCTTAATTAAGGTATGTCTCTCTTTTAAAAACCTTATTATGGATGTATGTCTTCTTCTCAAAAGTTCTAAATTGAATAAAAAGGTGAACTTCTTATACAAAACCCTAATTCATGTTTTGATTATGGTTGGTGTGCGTGAGGGGACAAGCCCACATTAAACCTTGATTGTATTATACTCTATATACGAACATTAAATCATAATCATTTTCTTCTATAAGAGATGGTCATTAATGAAGGTTAATTGTTGGCATTGATGTTTTAAAAAGGAACTATGACAATGGATTCTTGTTTAAAGAAGTGGAAATGTTTTCAAGATTATCTATGAAAGTATGGATTTCGTAATGGCATAATGAACTTTAATGTTATTGATGGTGTGACTACTTTGAGATAAATTGTGAATCGGCTTCTATGATATGAACTTTGTTGTTGTGTTTGGCCTAGCTACTTGGGAGGAAGGGTAGCCACTATGGATCCTATTGTGGTAATTGCCTAGCCATTCGGGAGGAAGAGTGGCCACTACCGGGTTCGCTACCCGGGGTACGGTTTATGCCTAGCTATTCGGGAGGAAGGATAGCCACCGAGAATTATATATTCCGGTGTGGTGAGATATGACTAGGGAACCTCCACGGTCATCTCTTCGATGTGCTTGATTCTTGGGCCTATATTGGCAAGTATGATATTCTTATTCTTTCATGGAACCGTTGTTGACAATCATGATCAATTTAAAAAGGCACATTTGAAAGTTGTAACTTGACGAGAGGCTTTATAATTGGTTTTGATAATTCTTATTGAGATACACAAGTTAAATAACCATTTCTACATTGATTTCACATGGTTTTCAGAACTGATTTCTTTAAGTATTATTGTACTTTATTTTCATATTACTTGTTGTCCCTGAGGCACTCACTGAGTATGAAGGCATACCATTGTTGTTTTTGATGGTATGTTAGGTAACAGAGAAGGGCAGGTTCTTGATACTTCAGGTGCTTAAGAAGGACTTGCTGTGGCTGCTGACTTGGTGAGACCACGCATTCTCTTGTGGGACAGCCTTATTATGTTTATTTATCATTCTAGTTTTGGCGGGCTGCGTCCCGATGTGTTAGACAATTACTCTTTATCTTAAAAGCTCCATAGTATACATTCTTATGGGTAGAGGTTGAGTTTTGTTGAACTCTTGGGCATGTGTTACATTGTGATTAAAGTTTTATGACATTAAAGACTTCCTCTGATTTTTATTCATATATCATGACTCGTTTGTATTTATTTTATAAACCGCTGGAGGCGAATATTGAACCTGGCGGGTTCAAGTGTTCATATTGCATCTTTTAGGTTCTTCCGATGTTGTTCTTGACGTCGGATGCCGGTTACATCTAGGGTGGGTTTTGGGGCGTGACAGGAAGGCATTATGAGATTTGGAAAAAAGGGGAAGCTCAGTCCCCGTCATATTGGGCCGTATAGGATCCTATGAAGGATTAGGCATGTAGCTTATGAGTTAGAGTTGCCACAAGAATTGGTTGCTGTACACCAAGTATTTCACGTGTCTATGTCAAAGAAGTTCATGGGGTATCCGTCTCTGGTTGTTCATACAGAGATCACAGGAGTTAAAGATATCTTATCTTACGAGGAGATTCCAGTGGCTATCCTTGATTGTCAGGTTCGCAATTTGAGAACTAAGGATATCGCTTCAGTAAAAGTACTACGGTGGCTATGGAAAAAGTCAAATTGATTCAGGAGCGGTTGTAGACTGCTCAAAGCCATCAAAAGTCCTATTCGGACGTGCGGCGTAGTGACTTGGAGATTCAAATTGATGATTCCATATTTCTAAAAGTTTCGCCTATGAAAGGCATTATGAGATTTGGGACAAAGGGGAAGCTCAGTCCCCGTTATATTGGGCCGTATAGGATCCTATGAAGGATTGGGAAAGTAGCTTATGAGTTAGAGTTACCCCAAGAATTGGCAACTGTACACCCAGTATTTCATGTGTCTATGTTGAAGAAGTTCATGGGGGATCCGTCTCTGGTTGTTCATACAGATATCATGGGAGTTAAAGATAGCTTGTCTTACGAGGAGATTCCAGAGGCTATCCTAGATCGTCAAGTTCACAAGTTGAGAACTAAGGAGATCGCTTCAGCAAAAGTACTATGGAGAAATCAGAAAGTTGAGGAGGCTACGTAGGAGGCTGCAGAGGACATGAAGTCCAAGTATCCCCATCTCTTTGAAGAGCAAGCAAAAAATGTTGAAGGTAACTAACCTTTTCATTTAGACCTTATGTTATAATCTCCATGTCTTTCAGTATTCGGTCAATTTTGTAGTCATTCAGTCCCATGCTTATTCAATTTTAGTATCTCAGCAATTCAGTAATCATGTATTCATTCAGTTCAGTATGCACGTGTTCATGTCAGTTCGGTGATCATGTGTCTCAGCTAGCGAGTTTCATGTAGCTTAGTTATAGAGTAAACTCTCCCGAAGTTTCCGTAGAGTCTCACAGTTAGTCACACTTATAGCCATGGTAATTATTAGAGGATGAATGATCCCAAAGGGGAGATAATGTAACATCTCGGGTCTTCAGACTAAGGTACGATTCGAATTAAGAGAGTAAAACGAAATTTAGAAGGTTTCACATTTTACGAAAGTGGCCCAGGGGCCTACTTCAAGTAGTCATAACCCCTTGATTAGTTGAGAATTTGGAAAAGATCCCTTAATAAAAGTTGTAGTACGTTGAAATACCTTTCCATCCATATAAGGACCAGGCCAAACGGAGATCGGGGAAAGAAGTTATGAGTATCACAAAAATGCTGCAGGAACAGGTCACGCGTACACCTCCACGCGTCGTTGTCCCAGAGCATAAAAATGTGCTCTCTGACCAAAAGCCTGCAGAGCACCCCGCGATAGGCGTGTGACGTGGGTGTCATGACTCTACTAGGGGGCCATAACGTGTACCCGGAGTTGACTACCGAGCACTGCATACCCTTCTAGCTATCATACTTATCTCACACAAACATAATTCTCAAAGTAAACTTACTATGAAATGATCACCAACATCTCCCAAGTTATACATATAAATATGTGTAGGCCCACAAGGCTACAAAAATGATATATAGAATATACACTGATGAGATCACATAACATCTACTACCCTCACATATGTATCTACGAGCCTCTAACTGGAGTGCTGAACCTAAGGATGGGACAGGACCCCGCCATGCCCTCAATATGCACACAATAGAATGTACCAATAAGCGGTGACTCCAGAGTAGTGGGGTGCTCCTATACAGCTGCTGGTAAGGCTCCTAGGTGTCCGGGCTGTTATATCCCGTATTTTGTACATTGGGATAATCCGAGCTAACCATGATAAGTTAAGGACAAGACTATTCCGGGATACGAGGTAGAGACTTTTGACCTTCGACTTTGTTTTAAGGCATAAGTTGCTTATGATTTTATTGGCATGAAATATTAAGGAAAATTTGGGGTTAAAAGTTAATTTTGGAAAGTTGACAATTCATGACATAAAAAGGGCCAAGTGGCCGGCCACATGGGGTGTGGGCCAAGGCCCACATGGAAGCTTAATATATGTACACCAAAGATGACTAATTAATCATCTTCATCACCTTCACCCTTAGAACATTATAGAAACTTGGAGAAAAAAAAAGAAGAGAGCAAGCCATTCGGCCATAGCTCTAGCCGAGCAAGCCCAAGAAAAATTGGTCAGAAAAAATATTTTCCTCAAGCATTTCAACTCCTTAGAAGGTGTATAACAACATGGAGTGGTTGTTGGAGTAGCAAGAACAAGTGTTAGGTCAAGGTGCAAACCATAGCCAAGTTGAGAAGTCAAGTGCTAAGGTAAGGTTCAATCTCCTTTTATATTGTGTTATGGATGGTTTGTGCATGTTGTAGTATGTGAAAATGGATGAAATTCATGAAAGTATGGATGTTGATGTTGGGCCGTGTGTGTTGAGTTGTAGCCGTGTGGTGTGTGTTGAGTAAGAGTAATGAATTAATTGTATGTAGCATGTTTGGTTGTTGTGTTGTGGATTCTATGATGAAAATGGAAGTTTAATGGTTCAAATTGTAGTTATAGTCGTTTGTGACTTGTTGTGGAAGCTAATGGAATTTTAAGATAGTTTCTTGTATTTGTGGGAATGATGTTGTCAACGTGTGAATTGTTGGTGTAGTTGATGGATTTGGAAGAAAGAAATGTGTTATTGTTGTCTTATTGAATTTGGGGTGGTTTCGGGTGGAGTATGTGTTGGTTGGGTTATTTTGAATATTGTGCGGATTGCTTGAAATGTTCTTGAATCTTGTTTGAATGGTCTCGGACGAGTGCTTGAACATGTGAGCATTGATGTTGGCTTGAATGTATGTAGTTGAATTGAATGTAATGGAATGTTGTCGAATTACGTAGAAAAGAGTTACTAATGTTAGAATGCATTTTGAATTGATTGTTGATGTTGTTGGTATTGTTGTTGGTGATTTGGGCTTAGTTGAATTCTCGTGGTTGTTGAATTTGTAGGGAAATCTAGCCCAAATTTACGTAGATCAAGTGTTAGTTTGGGATTGGATTCCTAAGTGCCTATAACTAATGTTAGTATCTAATGGCGTTATTGTAGATTTTGGGAAGCGAGATTTGAGTTTGGATTAGCTTAGGAAGCGGACGAGGTATGTATAGCCTAGCCTTTCTTTCTTTTGGCATGTTTTAGTTGTAAGTAGGCTATGATACGAGCCTCGGGGTAACTCTATTCTTACGATCCGAGCATGTCTACGATTCTTATTTACTTCTTGACTTTCGCATTCTTAATATGGTCGAACTATGGTCCTTAAGTCTTTTGTATGATTGGATAATAAATGTTGCGTAAAGAATTTGGTTCTTAAAAGGATTCTTGTAACTACGAACAATAGTAACTTTCATAGAGACGAGCTCGGATCGCTTCGAAACGTTCGTAGGAGATTCTATAATGAATAATATCTCCAACTTCTATAGGCGGGATCGGATTGGTTTGATACTTGTCCGTGGGCCCCCGAGACTTTCCTTTGTATAGTTCTAACGACTTTTTGAAAGAACTTAATATGGCTATCATCCCGAGGCCAGAGTATGATTACTTACTTATACGGTGAGTACCGAAATGAGGATTTTATGCATATGATTTTGATACGTAACTATGATTGCTAAAGTTCTATTTGATATGTTCCCCTCGTGACATTCGGAAGAAACTTGATTTGACTATTGTCTTGGTTGTTAAATGATAGTTCGTTTTGATTATTCTATTGAGTCTTTGAAGATGTTTTAAACTGCATGTAGTTTCCCACGACTCTGCTCTTGCATACTGGTGTTACATCCTTCGTCGAGTCCCGGGCCGGTTATGTCATCGTGCGCACTATGCTATATTCTGAAGTATGATGTGATACGAAGTATGATATGATACGAAGTATGATGTGTTACGAGGTATGATGTGATACGAAGTATGATGTGATACGGAGCATGATGTGTTCGGAGATATGCAATATTTCGAAGTATGATGTGTTGTGGCGCCAAAGATGGGGTGGCGACCATGTTTTGTCCGCCGGGTCCCATTACGGACCGTATATGCTATATGATATGATAATGTGATGATATGATGATATGATGATTCTATTCACCGAGTCCCTCACTAGAGGGTCGGGTACGGTATATATATGTGATGATTTGATGGCTATACATGATGATTATATGATCTCCTTTACGGAGTCCCTCCTGATCTCGGAGGGCCGGGACACGTTATATATGCATTTGCACATGATGATTATTTACTTATGTTTCTAAGTCCCATAATGAATTGAATATGATATTGACATGCACGATTTGTGTTTCCAAACCAAGTATTTTGATACCACGGATATTGTACGCATTTTTTGTACTTCTTACTTTGGTTATACCCCGTCCACTATGTTTCATGCTTCTTTACATACTATAACGACTAAACGACCCCCGCACATTTGCGGCTGCATTTTTTATAAATGCAAGTACACTGTTTTGGTGATCCCTTAGGATTCCCTTTGTCTTGGAGTGCTCCGCTTGTTCCAGGATGCCATATTTTTGGCTGCCTTAAAGACTCTTTTGTTGTATATATGTTTGTCTATTCGAAGTACGGCGGGGCCACAGTCCCGTCATATGATTGTGTTACTTTTAGAGTCCGTAGACATATGTGTGGGTTGTGGGCAGTCACTGTTTAGTTGTGTTTGTGTGTTTCGAATGGTTCCAGGCTTATGCACGATATGCATATATGTATACGCGACGTTGTATTTTTCTGTATGTATAAGTTCTTATTATGTTTGCTATGGTTTGATTATAGTTGGTAGATGTGTACGAGTGCCCAGCTCGGGCACTAGTCATGGCCTACGGGGTTGGGTCGTGACACGGGCTGTCTCCCTATCTACATGTGAGCATGAACACAATGTCCATAAAAGAAAGGACGTCAGTATGACAATGTACTGAGTATGTAAGGCATATCTGATAACATAATAAGGAAGTATAGAAAGCATGAATTTTAATCGCATGAAGAAGGGATATAATCGTTGGTGCTCTCTTTGAGACTTGCGAATCATGCATGCTCACTTTTACCTTTAAAACAAATCACACATACATACATAATCGTCTGAATCAATAATAATCATTATTAGCCCGAGCGTTCGGGCCTCCCGCGTCCGGGGTCATCTACGCGCCCACTAGAGTCTTTAAGTCATTATCATCCATAAGCCGCCCGCCTTTGTGCTGCCCGTGTGATTATATAGACACTTATGTTTTGTAATCATCATCATATACTTAACATGATGCATGCCTAGGAGCTCAGAGTAAACAAATTTCACTCCATCGGAGTGACGTAAGGTCGGTAACCTCCGATTACATTATGGAACATCATGGTCGTCATGTCTCACCTTAAAGGAACTAGCATTATAAGGTGAGGCCATCAACAATGAATAGCATCAAGGCATCATGTAAAGATCATCAACATCATAATAGCATCATATCATTGACATTATCATAACCCATCTCTTATCCGTATCTCATGAGAAGCTCTTAATGATCATGGACTTGTAACTTTTGGAATGTAAGAAAGTCATGAAAAGATAGGGAAAATCATGTTATAGGAATCATGTCTTAGAAAATAAGGGATTAGCCTTACATACCTTCACGTCTCCTCCACAACTAACGTTCTCCTTCCAAGCTTACGATTCTACATTCAAGAGAATTTGTACGAAGATTAGATAACCGGAAACATACTTAGGCCTCAACTAAAACAAATAAGGGCTAAAGAAAATTGGGCAGCATTTCCTTTGTTTCTACAACTTTCTCCATATGATAAAAAACTCCCAAACATTATTAGGAGCACCCAAGATATCATAATCAATAAACTTCTCCAAGTTAAACATTATTCAGTTCTCACAATTCCCCTTCAAAGGTATCCATAACCATAATTACAGCACAACGTCATATTCATTTACATATAATGCTTCTTCAACATCCTTAATGTTATTCATAACAAGATTATGCTCATGGTATGTCAAGAACTATGACTCAAGTCAAGTTACCATTCAAGAATTCGACTATTTCCATGTTTGAACTTCATACTCCACTTTCTTCCATAATCCAAGTCTTTTAACTACTCAATAGTCTTAGTAACATGAATTTAAATGTGAAACTCACCTTTGATCACATAGTAATGGTCTTTGGATGAAAATACTCCACTCTGAGAAAAGCCCAACTTCACCACCCAAGAGGTTCTTGGCTTCTATCAACCTAGTGAACATTCTTTCACTTGATTTCCCTTGATTATTGGTGTTGGATCTTTTGATCTCTCTTCAATTTGTGTTGGTATGGTGTATAGAATATTCTAGAGGCTTCAAGAGGTGTGGAGAAAGTGAGAAAATGAAAAATAAGAACATGGGACTTATTTTTATAGTTGCAAAAATTTGACCCGTAATGATTTTATACGGACACTTATACGGTCCGTATAATTCGATCGTAGGTGGTCCATTCGCGACTATTATGAGGTCCACTATACGGACTGTATAAAGTTATACGACCGTATAGTGTGTATAAATCACCCTTTTCCGAAAATGCTCTTGTCGATTCGTTTGATCTCCGATCCTTATGGAACCCTTTTAACACTTGTTTAACACTTCATTAACAATTCAAGGAACCTTATAACTCATCCTCAAGACCTTACTAAATAATCGTTAGCTCGAACCTTTCCCAAACACAACTTATAGTTTACTTTCCTATGACGAACTTAGTCTCACCAATTCATATAACTCCAAATTCTTATCGCATACACTTTAAAGCTACCAAATATCCTTCTTATGGTCATAAGAGCTCCATGCTCACCTTATGCTTACTCTAGTCTACTCACAGTACGACAACCCAAATTTTCGAGGTGTAACAGTGGGCCCATTACGCATGGGTTGGGTTTCGGGCCAGATTTTCAGATTTCGTGTTTTATCTTATATTTAATGTTGGGGTTTATTTCCCTAACTCCCTAAAGCCAGGAAATTACCCTAGAACTAGAGGAACAATTCCCAAGCCTCAAGAACCCTCCAAGGTAAGTTTAATGATGATTTCTAGTTATTCCAATTCCCCAACATCTTATTAACATAGTTTAACCCTTCAAAAGCCCTAGATATTGATTGAAGCTTCTTCATTGGAGAGAAAGCCCTAACATCGAATTCAAAGGTATTAACATAAAAAAGGTAATCATTTCCCCTTCTAATCATTTGTAGTTGTGAATTGATGAATTCTTGGGAGATGAGTTAATGGGTTTGATAAAGAGAATCATATGAACTGTAGTATGGTTTCGGATTATTAACTTAGTCTTGTTATAATTATATAGGTGATGAAGAATGGTGTTAATTCTATCTAATTGGGTAGAATCACCCAGAAGTAATATAATGGGAATTGGGTGAAGAAAAGATCATTAATGAAAGTTGTGGAACTTTATGCCCACCAAATATTTGATGAAATGCTTAGATTGCCAAAACTTGAGTATTGTTGCTAATGTTGATTCCATTGACATATATTGATGTAGGTTACAGTTGAGAAGGTAACGAACATTGTATTACACTCAAAGGCCGGGTTTAATATATGTGAGGCTAACTCACTACGTCGGGGAATATTTTCAGGCCCCAAAACCCACCCTAAACGTGACCGGCATCCGACGTCATGAACAACATCGGAAGAACCTAAAAGATGCAATAATAACACTTGAACCCGCCAGGTTCAATAATCACCTCCAACAGTTTATAAAATAAATTCAAACTAATCATGAGATATGAATTAAATTAGCGGAAGTCTTTAATATTATAAAGCTAAATCAAAACGTGACATATGCCCAAGATTAAACAACTCAACAACTACCCACAAAAAATGTATACTATGGAGCTTCTAAGATAAAGAATAATAATTTGACTCATCGGGACGCAGCCCAAAAAACTAGTATAATAAATGAACAAATAAATAGGGTGTCCATGAATGAACGTGTGGGCTCACCAAATCAGCAGCAACAACAAGTCCTTCCTAAACGCCCGGAGTATCAAGAACTTGCTCTTCTCCGTTCCCTAACATACCATAAAAAACGACAATGGCATGCTGAGTACTTCATACTCAGTGAGTGCCTCGGGGACAATAAGTAATACAAAAATAGGGTACAATAATACATAAAGCAACCAGTCCTGAAAATCATGTGAAACCAATGTAAAAATAGTTATTCAACTTGTGTATCTCACTAAGAATTATCAAAACCGATTATAAAGCCTCTTGTCAAGTTACCACTTCAAATATGCCTTTTGATTAATTATGATTATCAACAACAATTCCATGAGAAAATAAGAATATCACACATGCCAATACAGGCCCAAAAAATCAAGCACATCGAAGGGGTGACCGTAGAAGTTCCCTTGTCACAGCACACCACATCAGACTATGAAATTCAACGGTGGCTATCCTTCCTCCCGAATATCTAGGCATAATCACACCCCAGGTAGCAAACCCGGAAGTGGCCACTCTTCCTCCCGAATGGCTAGGCATTATCACACTAGGATTCATAGTGGCTACTCTTCCTCCCGAGTAGCTAGGCCAAACACAACAATCAAATTCACAGCATGGAAGCTGGATTATAGCATAGAAGCTAAATCACAATTATCTCAATATAGTAACACCATCCATAAGCATTAAGTTTGAAAATGTTTCCACTTCTTTAAACAAAGTTCAATTGTCATAGTTTCTCATGAAAACCTCATTACCAACCATTAACCCTTATTATTGATCATCTCTTATACAGGAAAAATAGGTGGGATCACATATACATGTATAGGGTATGGTTCAATTAAGGTCTAATGTGGGCTTGCCCCCTCACACACACCAACCATGATAAAAACATGAATTAGGGCTTTAAAATATGAGAAGTTCACCTTTCTATTCAATAAAGAACCTTTGGAAAAGAAGACATACATCCAAAGTAAGGTTTTTAAAAGGGAGACATACAAATCAACTTTGTAGTCAAAAAGGATTTTTAAAAGAAACATACCTTAATTATGCTTTACGTATCTTAACAATTCACCTTCTTAGCGAAGAACACCCAAAACCCTAGCTTTGAATCACTTGGGAAGGATTTACCTTGGAAATCCTATGTTTTTGTTGAAGAATCATGTTACTAATCATGAATGATTGTTGGAATTATTTAGGAGTTGTTAGAGTGATCTTACCTTGACGTGGGAGGATGAGGAGAGGAGGAAAACAACCGCTTAGGGCTTTAGAACGAAGTTGTAATGTCTAATAACTGAAATTTCGAGTTAAGTGCTGAATTTATAGCACTTGGACATTTTGGGCCCCCCTACCTCGCTGAGCGAGGGCTATGGCCAGCCCCTACCTCGCTTTGGGGCTAGCTCAGCGAGCTCCCCTATCCAGTTCACACTTAGCCAAAATTTTACGATTTTTGACTGCTTCAACATCGCTCAGTAAAATGGTCATAACTTCTAGCACAGAGCTTTGTTTGAGCTCCACAATATACCATTCGAAAACTATTTCAAAGGGCTACAACGTTCATGTTTTAAATTTTCTCTAATTCGTAATATATGTTCACAAAAATAGCCCAGAAGACAGACCTACCGAAGCTTAGGCGAGTTTAACAGCCCTTAAAAACTTCACTAGTTAGTTTGACTTCAAAACAACTACTTACCACCCAAATTCATCCCGAATGGATTCCTATAGATAAAATATCATCTTATTTCTAGTTTTATGAATTCACACCTAACCCAAGTTTACGGGGTGCTACAAATATTAATGATTCTCCCTACGCCACGTTCTTTTACAACTTTGCAAATTGCCACAGAAATATAGTTAATCTTAGTTCCTTAAATCATTGCAGAACTTCTATCCTGTAGTTCTGTAGTTCGTTCACGACTTTCACTCCGAACTTTGTGACCTCAGTAAGTAATCAATATAGACTTGTGTTTGATACCCATGGGTCTCAGTCTAGAATAATCAACATGTTTATAAATAGTTAAGGTTTCAAGTCTCATAATCAGTTCATGAGTGCATGTCTCAGTGAATCATTGCTCATTATGTCAGTGTTTTACTTTTCAGCATGATTCTCAGTTTTTTTATGTAAATTATTTTAATGTTGTACACCTGTGTTTTTGGGCCTAGGGCTACAATTCTGTATATGTATACTTGGCCCGAGGCCACAGATTTGTGCACATATATTGTGCCTAAGGCCATAGATTATGATTTCAGTTAAACAAGTTATTCTCCATTCGGAAGTATTCATATCTTTACTTCTTTTGTTCACTTCAGTTATCAGTTATCAGTTCAGTTTCAACACTTACCGTTCTTTCTTTCAGTTTCTTTACATACTAGTGGAATTCAAATGTACTAACGTCCCTTTTGCTCGGGGCTTGGATCTCGCAATGCAGGTAACGATTTACAAGAAGACGAACCTGCTTGGTAAGCCCTAGTTTTTTGGGGCATTATCTTTATTTTACAGTCTTTCAGTATTTGTAGACAGTCAGGTATGCAGGGGCCTTGTCCCAACTACAGTCTGTGTTTCCTGTACTTTATTAGAGGCTTCATAGACTAGAGTAACAGTTAGACAGAGTAGCAAACTTTTCACTTTAAGCCATATTGGCTAAAGTTTATGCTTCAGAATTATATTAACGTTTTTGCATTTTGATTTATATCATTTAGACTTTCAGTATATTAGCCTGTGTTAGTTTACTTTTCGCATTCAGTATGTTATGATATCACATGTTGATTCAGCTAGCTAGTTGGTTCGCTCGGTCACATGTAGTTAGGCAACGGGTGCCGTGTTACGTCCAAGCCCAAGTTACGGTGTGACAAGCACATACAGTTGGCAAAAAATAGAGTGCTAGTCAGTCTCACACTTGGAAAAGAATACTTGAGGCTAGAAAAGAATGTGAGGAGCATATCATTTGCAAACCCGTCAAAGGTAATCTCCTTTTGGTGGGAGTTTTTGGGCGAAGGGAGGGGGGGGGGGGGTGTAATGCTCCTTTGGCTCAATACTTTCCACATTCATTCTTATAGACCAAAAAAACTCAAAGTTTATGAGTTTATGCTTTGTAATCAGTGGAAAATTGCTAAATTACAGGAAGAGCTTCCTTATAATATTGTTGTAGATGTATCAACTATAGAGATCTATGATGATAAGGATGAATTTCCAATTCGGAAACTTAGTCATAATGGACTCTTTGCTGGTGAATCTACATCGACAGTGCTTAGGAAAAAGAACAGTTGCACGTTGACTGCCAATATGATTTGGTATCCTAAAATACCTTTCAAAATCTCTTTCTTTATGACAAGGATGTTGGCAAATAAATTAACAACAGATGATGCTATCCAAAGATTCAGAATACATGGTCTTTCAAGATGCAATCGCTGTTCTAGACATAGAGAAAACATTGATCACTTATTCAAAAAAGGAGAACTTGCTAATGAAGTGTGGTGATATTTTTCAGGAGTTAGTGGTATGAGGATTCAACAAAGCAACATTAGATGCACTTTGATTAAATGGTGGATGTGTAAGGATAAAAACAAGGTACAATCCTTAATTTTGCAATGCCTACCTTCTATTATTTGTTGGGAAGTTTGGAAATCAAGATGTAGTAACAAATTTGAAGGCATTAGATGTTCAACTAAAGGAGTGATAAATACGGTTCTCTATTTCACAAGATTGCTGATAACAACACAGTTTCCTATTATTGAGCTGGAAAAACAATGGCATGTTGCTTGGGATCAAACTAAAAAACTCAAATGCAGAATTGATATTAAACTCCTAAAGTGGCAATTACCACAACTTAGGAGTTTTAAACTCAATACTGATGGTTGTAGTAAGGGTAATCCAGGAAGTACAGGTGGAGGAGGCATCTTGAGAAATGACAGAGGGCAATGCATTCTAGCATACACATGTTGTTTTGGAAGCTGTTCTAATAATGTTACAGAAGAAAAAACTATTCTCATTGGGCTTCAATGGTGTGCAGGCAATGGATACAACAATGTTATTGTGGAGTTTGATTCTCTTTTGATCACTGGTATTAATAATGGGAAGTTCAATACCACTTGGCAAGTTAGATACATAAACAACAAGATTCAAGCATTAAAGAATACTGGAAATTTCAAATTCCAATAATGCTACAAAGAGACCAAAACCACAGCCGAATTTTTGGCAAATATGGGAGAAGCAGCAAACAAAACACTTTCTTCACAATGGATTTAATTCTTTCTCTGAGAATTAAAAACATTATGAAGTATGACACTGATGGTACAACTTGTTTTAGATTCAAAGCGCAAAACAAAAACTTTACTTTTGAACATGATTGAGCTTAATCATAGTTTACAACTTTATTATTTTGTTTATTCTTCATTCAATCTCCAATCTATAAAAGAGGAGCCCTCTTACTAGGAGTATGTTTATGAACTTCAAATGTTTATGAACTTCAAAATTGTTATATGGATTATGTCATTACACCTATTGTACTGGAGGATGAGGTTTATGTCCTCCTCCATGTTTTTCACATCCCAGGTATATACAGGTGAGGGTTAATGCCTAACCCGACACTATATGGTGATTTTTTTTTTTGTGAAAACTTACCCACTTGATGAATCTTGCAAATCCCTTCAAATATCTCCTTAAACCAAAGTTTCAAGCTCTAAATATGTGAATGAGGGGACTAAACTCGAAATGAGGTTTTATATCTGCCTAGTTATTTCCTTCCTCGCGATCGCAGGACCCCAGAAAATATCTCTCTCGCGATCGCGGCCCAAGGCATCGTGATCTCGATGGCCAATTGTGCAGAATCACGCGATCGCATCTGGAACTAAGCAATTGCGATTAAGCACACCGGCAACAGCTGAAACCAGAAAATCTAGTTTTCCTAAATCCTGATCCATTACCCGAAACTTATCTGGAACCCCCCGACGCAAACCAAATATACATTTCAATCATAAAACACGCTACAAACTCATTCGTGCACTAAAAATATCCAAAATAGGTCATCTTGGCCTGGTATTGACCAAGGTCAACTTCAAATCTCTTAAAGCTAGATTTTTAACCAAATGATAAAAATGCCCCCGAGTCCCTTGAGAACCGAAGTAACTACTTAAACAAGTCATAATCGACATCCCGGACCTAATGGAATAGACAAAATTTTCAAAAAGACTCATTTACCACCGATGTTGACTTTAGTCAACCAAATATATATGAACTTTTATAAATCCCATTTTCTTACCCAATTCTTATCGAAATACCTCGAGAAACCACCCATCCCTACAAGTCAAATATACTATAACAAAGCTAGGGGGAAGGTCAACAGGGGTAAAATAGTCAAAATAGCCAGAATGACCTGACGGGTTGAGGCGCCATCCACACTTAAACATATGTTCGTTCTCGAACATAAAAGAAAAGAGAAATACCTGAATTGCTGAAAAGTTATGGATATCTACTCCGCATGTCCGTCACGGTCTCCCAAGTAGCTTTCCCGACTTGACGAGGCCTCCATTGAACCTTTATATAAGCAATCTCTTTGGACCACAACTTCTAGATCTGTCTATCAAATATAGCAACTGGCTTCTCCTCTAAAGTCAAGTTCTGATCAAGCAATATCAAATCCGACAAAATCAGATGAGAACCATCAGAATGGTACTTCTTGTGCATAGAAATATGAAACACAGAGTGAACGCACGCAAACCAGGAGGTAAAGCCAACTCATAGGCTACCTCACCAATATGCTGAACGATCTCAAATGGACCAGTGTACCTAGGGCTTAACTTACCCTTCTTCCCAACCTCATCACACCCTTCATGGGTGGAACCTTTAACAGAACTCGCTCACTCACCATGAACTCTAAGTCATGAAATTTCCGATATGCATAACTCTTTTTTCTACTCTGAGATATGAGAAGTCTCTCTTGAATCAACTTGAAATTGTCCAAAAAACCCCGTATCAAGTCTGTACCCCAAGGCCTCACCTCAAATGCATCAAACCACCCAATTGGAGATCGACACCTCCTACTATATAATGCCTTGAACGGTGCCATCTCAATGCTCGAGTGATAACTGTTGTTGTACGCAAACTCAGCCAAGGGCATGAACTGGTCCCAATGACCACAAAAATCATTCGCACAGGCCCACAACATCTCCTCAAGGACCTGAATACTGCGCTCGGACTGACCATCAGTCGTAGGGTGAAATTCTGCCTCCAAGCTCCACCCGAGTACACAACTCTTTCTACATGGATCGCCAGAAATTAGATATAAACCGAGTGCCTCTATCTAAAATGATAGAATTTGGTACACTATACAAATAAAATATCTTTCAAATGTAGATTCTGGCCAACTTCTCAGAATCGTAAGTGGTCTGAACCGGTACAAAATGAGCCGACTTAGTCAAACGATCCACAATGACCCAAATAGCATCAAATTCCCCAAAGTCCATGTTAGCCCTACCACAAAATCTATAACAATCCTCTCTATGTTTTCCTCTCAGATATAGGCATTCTTTGAGTAATTCCACTCGGCTTTTGGTGCTCATACTTCACTTGTTGACAATTTAAACACCGAGCCACAAATTCAGCGATATCCCTCTTTATACTACACCACTAATAGTGTTGCTTTAAAATCCCGATACATTTCTGTAGCTCCCAGATGAATAGAGTATCTCGAACTGTGAGCCTCTTCTATGATCAATCTAGTCAAAGAAACTACCTAGGGAACACATATGCGACCCTTGATGCTTAAAACCCTTTCATCGTCAAGAATGGCCTCCCTTGCCTTTCCTTTCAATACCTTGTCTTGAATTTCGCACAACTTTGCATCATCAAACTGCTGTGCTCTAATCTACTCCAATAAAGAAGACCGCACCTCCACACAAGCTAGAACCTTGCTAGGTTCTGAAATATCAAGTCTCACCATACTATTTGCCAAAGACTAAACATCTATAGCCAAAGGTTGCTCTCCAATCTGTAAACATGCTAGGCTATCCTTGCTCACCGCCTTGCGACTTAAGGCATCCGTCACTACATTGGCCTTGCCCAGATGATAAAGAATCGACATATCATAGTCCTTAATCATCTCTAACTACGTTTGGTGCCTCAAATTGAGATCCCTTTGATTAAAAAATGTGTCGAAGACTCTTATGATCTGTAAATACCTTACAATGCACACCATACAAATAGTGCCTCCAAATATTCAATGCAAATACTACCGCCGCCAACTCTAAATCATGAGTGGGGTAGTTCTTCTCATGCACCTTCAACTGCCTCGAAGCGTAAGGTATAAATTTCCCCTTGCATCAAGACACAACCAAGGACAATCCATGAAGCATCACAATACACAGTAACGCCATCTCCTTCCACAGGAAGAGTCAAAATCAAAGTTGCAGTCAATAAATTCTTGAGCTTTTAGAAGCTCGCCTCACACTCACCTGACCACTGAAAGGGTATATTTTTCTGAGTCAATCTGGTCAAAGGAAATGCAATAGATGAAAATCCCTTTGCCAAACGCCGATTGTAAATAGCGAGGCCAATAAAACTCCGAATCTCGATAACTGAAGTAGGCCTGACCCAATCATGAAGTGTCTCAATCTTCTTAGGATCCACCATAATACCATCCTTGGTCACTACAAGGCCAAAGAGTGCCATAGAATCTAGCCAAAACTCACACTTCCAAAACTTAGCATCTAATCACTTCTCCTTAAGAATCTCGATCGTCAAATGCTGCTCGTGCTCTGCTTTTCTACAAGAGTATATAAAGATATCATCGATAAAGACAATCACAAAGGAATCCATGTACAGTTTGAAAACACCGTTCATCAAATCCATAAAAGCTGCTGGGGCATTAGTCAGCCCAAAAGATATTACCAAAAACTCGTAAATTACCATAATGGATCCTGAAAGCTGTCTTAGGGACATCCTACTCCTTAATCTTCAACTGGTGGAAACTGGACCTCAAATTGATCTTAGAAAAGGATGATGCACCCTAAAGCTGATCAAATAAATCGTCAATCTGAGGAATGGGATACTTGTTCCTGATGGTAACCTTTTTTAATTGTCGATAGTCGATACATATGTGCATAGTCCCTTCTTTCTTCTTCATAAACAACACTAGAACACCTCAAGGGGAAACAGTAGGTCTAATGGACCCTTTACCCAACATGTCTTGCAATTGTTCCTTCAATTCCTTTAACTTTGATAGTGCCATCTGATATGGCGGAATAGAAATGGGCTTGGTGCCCTGTGCCAAATCAATGCAGAAATCAATGTCACGATCCAGTAGAACACCTAGTGAATCTGTCAGAAACACCTCGGGAAACTCCCTCACTATAAGTACTAACTCAAGTGGAGGAATATCGGCACTCGTATCCCTAACATAGGCCAAATAAGATAAACATCCCTTCTCATCCATTCGACGAGCCTTAAGGAACGATATCACTTTCTTCGGCGCATGACTGGTCGCACCCTTCCACTCCAACCCGAGGACTTCTGGTATAGCTAAGGTGATTGTTTTGACATGACAATACAAAATTGCTTGATAAGGAGACAACTAATTCACACCTAGTATTGTATCGAAATCTACCATTTCTAAGATCATCAAATCAGCCCATGTGTGATACCCCATCAAAGTAAACACACAAGATCGATACACTCAATCTACTACTACATAATCTCCAACAGGAGTTGACACACTAACAGGGAAATCAAGCGAGTCACATAGCATATATAAACCCGAAGCAAAGTAAGTAGACATATAGGAGTATGTAGATCCTGGATCAAATAATACAATAGCCGACCGACGATAAATTGAGATAGTGCCTATGATAACAACATCAAAATCCTCTGCCTTTGGTCTACCTGGAAACGCATAACACTGAGCATGGCCACTCTCGGCCAGAGAACCTCCACGACCACCACCACGGCCTACCTCTACTAGAATAGAACTACTTCTGCCACTCTGTACACCACCTCTAGCTGGCTGTGCCACTAACCTAGGTGTAGCAATTTGAGAACCTAAGTGTGAGCCACCCTATCTAAGTCTGGGGAACTCCCTGGTGAAATGCCCTAAATCACCACACTCAAAACATTCTCGGCGTGCCACAGTGGCTAAGAAGAACCCGAGGCAAGACCACCTGCGACTTCCGGAAGCGGGGAATAAAAATCCCGAGATCCATTACCCCTAACCAGAGCACTTCTACGACCGAAAAACCACACAGTGAAGTTTGAATCGCTTCCTAAACTGGTTAGCTGAACTAAGGATGATAACTCATACCACAACGGTAACTCCTACCTCCAGATAGGGTACCTACAAAACTGCCAAACTACGGGGATTCTTGCACGATTTATCCCCAAACTTATGGCGCCTAATAGACTCAGCATCTACCACTGCCTAAAAGGTACCTCCTAAAGCTGCCACATGCATTGCTGTGAGTTGAAGGGGATAAGACAACCCTCTGATAAATTTCCTAACCCTCTCAGTCTCATCGGGTAGAATAGTCGAAGCACGACTAGATAAGGAGTGAAACATCATCTCATGCTCGATCACAGATATCCCACGCTGCTCCAACTTATCAAACTGTTCGCGCCTCTCATCTCTCAAGCTACGGGGAACCCACTTCTCTGAAAATAAGTAAGAAAACTTAGCCCAAGTAAGTGTAGGTGACCCAGCCGGCCTAGTCTCAATGAAAATCCTCCACCACTGCTTGGCAAGGCCAACTATCTGAAATGCTACTAAATCAACTCCGTTGGTCCCATCCAACCCCAAATTATGCAAGTGCTCATGACAACTAACCAAAAACTCATAAGCGTCATCATCAGGACACCCATCATACTGAGGTGGCTTCATCTTCTCAAACTTATCCAACTTTTTTGCTTCTCTTGTCACGACCCGAACTACGGGCCATGACGGGTATCCGGGGCTAACCACCGAACACTGCTCATTCTGTTACTTATCTGCTCTCATTCATACTATATACTCATAATCATATAAAACTATCATCATTTGCAACACACTTACTTATATAAACGTAAGCCCTTCGGCTATCAAAATAATATATACATGCAAACTATGGGACCGTACTACCCACGCTGCTTATCTATGAGCCTCTACTGGAGTACTAGACATATGGACGGGACAGGACCTCGTCGTGCCTAATCATGAATATATATATATATATATATATATATATATACCAAAAGAATAATCAACGGCACCTCCGGAGAATGGAGTGCTCTCAAATCAGCCGCTAGCTCCTATGAGTCTGGGTCACCTCCCTGTCTACCTGTGGGCATGAACACAGCGTCCAAAGAAAAGGACGTCAGTACGAATATTGTACTGAGTATGTAAGGCATAAACAATAATAAAACATCAATGAAATAAGGAGGCATCAATGAGGAGCAATCTGTAACTGACTGAATCATAAAGGAAGTAATGCATGCTGGCTTACTTTCATACTCATCATCATATCATATATGCATAAATGTATAAAAGCGCCACCATATAGGTGCGTGTGATAATCAATAACATTAGCAATAGCATTAGCTTGCATCCGTGCCTTCCGCGTCCGGTATCATCTCATGCCGCCCACTAGTGGTGTACGCCTACGCCATATGGCCATGGTGTATACCGCCCGCCTTGGCGGTGACTGCCCGGCCAAATAGGCGCAGTGTAATATCATCATATGCTCATCATAATATGCTTATCATCACATGCTTATCGTAATATGCTTATCATAACATGCTTATCATAACTCATCGTAGTACATGCATAGAGACTCATAGACAATCATACTCTATCGGGGTGACGTAAGGTCGTGGACCCCCGACTTCATTATGGGACATTCGTAAGTGTTCTGCCTCACCTTGAAGGAACAAACATAAGGTGAGTGTATACAATGATCAACATCAATGGGCTATGGATAGCTTCATTAGCTTAACTGGAACATCATATCATAGGCTATAGCATCTCTAGACTTAAGCTTATCATTATCATTATCATAATCATAGCATATCTCTTATCTCATATGGCTATTCGTGAACAAGGACTCATAGTCTTCTTGTGGATGAGCCATTCATAAGAAAAGAAGAAATTCGTGCCATAGGATTCATGCCTTAGAAAGAAAGGACTGGCCTCACATACCTTTGTCGTTTAACTATTCTATCGCTTGCTCGTTCTCCTTTACTGCGCTCGTTTATACCTTCAAGGGAATTCGTATCAACATTAGCTATACAATCATAGGAACGAGCTTACTAAAGCTAGAGAAAATTGGGCAGCATTTCCTTCGTTTATACTAATTTCCTCCATATTCCATATTAACTCCCAACACTCACAACGACAATCACAATATCACAAACAATAAGCATCATCTAATTATATTTCCCACAATTCATAATTTCACTACAATTCTCTATAACCATGACCAAAGTCCATTATCACGTTCTTTCTCATACAATACTCATTTAATGTTCTCAATATAATTTATAATGCATTTACAACATCAACACATCCATTTTCATGATTCAATCCCACTACTACTCATTAATGGCACTATTCACACATTTATGACCCATTTCCTATACTCTTCTACAATCCGAGCATTTCAACTTATAATTACTTCAAACAACATGGAAAGGTCATGAAACTTACCTTAGATGATGGAGGAATAAGCCTTGATTGATGATACACTTTTTTCACAAAAACCCTATTTCATCTCTCTTGGGTTTTCTTGATTTGTATGACTTTTAATGGGTTTCCTTCACTTGGTTCACTTGATTTCTTGTTGATGATCTTTGGTTTCTCTTGTTTTCATATGGATGAAATGTTTGGAACACTCTAGAGGTTTCTTGAATGGTGGAGGTGAAGAATGAAATGAAAATAAAATGAAGTGAGGTCCCTTATATTAATTTCACCTCAGTCCCGATTGGAATATACGGACCAACATACGGTTCGTATAATTTCTACTGACCGCATGTTTGGACCGTATATTTGGTCCAGTGGAACATGGTGTACTGGGCTGGATCTACGGCTGGACATACGGTCCGTAGATTTTATACTCCCGCCGCATATGTCCGGCCGTATGTTTGCCCGATTTTCCGAAACTTGTACCGGTCGACTCGTTTGATCTCCGATCCCATGGAACCTTCTTAACACTTGTTTATCACTTCATTACCATTCTAAGGGATGTTATAAATCTTCCTTAGGGCATCATTCATACACCGTTAACTCAATACTCGTAATTCTTGTCCGTTACTCAACATATGACTCGCTTCGTTTAACAACTTTCTTTCCTTAACTCGAATGTCTTTGGAAATCTTAATTAGGATCATCAAATACTATTTCTTACTTGTCCAAACCTCGTATACATCATACCCCTCGCTCATCTATTCACTATACGCTAACGGGGAATTTTCCAAGGTGTAACATCTCTACAGTCATAGTAGGCTGGGAAACTGGGCGAATAACAACACCCGAAACTGGAAAACCCTGAAATTGAGGAGCTACAACAATAGCTGGCTATTCCCCTGAGGTCCTATACCTTGTAAAAATAATCGTATTTGGGAATCTGAGCTCCAACTCTAGTCTGGGAACCCTCAGGAGTAGCCAGTAGTATGCCTTCCTGGGCCATGCCCTCAAGGAACTCAAGATGCGCACCAACGTTTCCTGAAGAACAAGAGTAGCAATGAATCCAGCTGGTGCCTGGGCGGGTCCAACCTCATACGCCTGAACCCGCTCCTCTTCCAGAATCTCCTCTGGGTCAGGAGTCACATCTCTATCCTGAGCTTGAGCAGCAGCTGGTGCTCGTCCTTTAGCTAGTGTAGCAATGTGTCCTCTACTATGTCCCCTGGCTCTCTCACGAGCAACAGTGGCAGCGGGCACGGGTGCGGGCTCCTGGTCTCTAATTACAGTTGATCGTGTCCTCACCATCTGTGAGAGAGTGAAACAAAAAAACTCTTCGTATCCAATAGAATCAAGTACACAAGATAATTAATGAAAAGATAAATTTTTTTGTAAATGCCTTATAGCCTCTCGAAGATAGGTACAGAGCTCATTGTAACGATCCGCAAAACTGTACGAGACACTATTCTTGTACTTGTGTGACCGATGAACCTAAAGCTCCAATACCAATTTGTCATGACCCAATTTAATTAGCCTGAAGGCACTAACTCCCACCACGTTTGTAAGCCATCCACAAGCTGTTAGAACAATTTATTAAGGAAATCAATGCTGGCCGAAAATCATACAAGTCAATTTAAGGTCTTAATAAAACTGATAGTCATGAAAGCATTAATAAAGAGTTACAATCCCTAAAATCTAGTGTCTCTAGTACAAGAACTTGCTAAGATTGAATAATACAACATCTGGGATACGACCTGAAGTACTATCTAGAAAGAAAAGACAAGAAAATAAGGATAGATGAGATTCCGGTGCTACCGATCCGCTAGTAGCTCACCCCGAAGTCTCAAAATGGCCTTGTTTACATCTGACAAAGTCTTGAACAGTGTTCGTACCGGTCACAAAATATACACACAAAAACGTACAGCAAGTGTAGCGTGAGTACAGGAAATAACATGTACTTAGCAGCATCGTCGATCGACCCTAGCAAAACCAAAAACGCGGGTTGGCCTACGATTACTACTTCCACACTCAACCGCTATTAGTCCACAATAATAATATTCTTAATAAGTGCAATAACCTCAGGTTACAAGCCTAGATAGAGCATCTATATCCTCAAGTCTGTCAAATATCCAATGGGCATTTAAGGCAATCCAAGCAACAAATCAAGTAAGTCATACAATAAGGAAACCAATAGAATGTTATGATATGGAAATACTATACAATGCAAGGCATTTTCCATCTCTAGGTACACACACATTCAAATGCTACGAATCGTGACCCATGGAGGACTCGCGAGGTCCATATACCAACCCAGAATTCTTAGATCTCCTAAATCACATCGGGTCTCAGCCATTTAAGGCTTGCAGTCAAAATACTTAGCCCGTAGGCTCCAAATCACAATACTCAGCCCCTAGGCTCACATTATATCTCATCTAGCCAATCTGGCTCAAAATACCATCATCACCCCCTTCGAAATCATTTCCCCTCAGCCATCACAATTGTATCCCAAAAGAATATGAGATACTGTATAAAGCATGAATATGACATGCATAACAATAAGAAATCAAGTTAAGCAATAAAGACTTAATCTTTAGCTCTTTTCTAATTTTGAAAGAGTATTTAGGAGTGCTGAGAACATACAATCACGGTCAAGACATGTAATAAGCATAGAAGCAATAAATAAGAGACCTCATATCCCAATCATAGACACATATCAATCTATGTTATCAGCAAATGCCTAAAGCATGGCATTCAGACCGGACTATACAATTGAAATTACGCAGTTACCCATATTATGGCACCGATACCCGATACAAGTGCTCGTTACCTCACAAGTATCGAGACCTCCTTTAGTTACCCCATTAACCCCTTTAGTCCAATTAAACCAATCATGACGCTTAAGCTAAGGTCAAAAGTCTCAACATGCTTGGAATAAGAGTTCGACAATCACAGTAAAGCCTTGCCTTTTCGTAGAGCCTCCAAATGATCCCAATCTATTCAAACATGGGTTGTAGATAAGAATATGAGTCAATTGATACCAATATTGCCATATAAAAGATTCGGGTCTAGAAAGTCAACCCACATACCCCGTTCCAAACCCAAAGGTCAATATCGTAATTTCATTGCAAAATCCGGTACAATATGGTCAAATTATTATTCTAGGAAGTCATACAAATCCAATGATGCCCATAATGATATACTTTTGTTCCAAACCCAAAATGTCACCCAAAATAGGATTCCATAGCCACGAAAGGCAAAATAGGAAATTCAACTCAAAATTATTTTACCCAACATCTATGGAGTCTATATCCCAAAAATGAACCAAATTCATCATCGAATTTATGCTTCAATGAAGAATTCCCAAATTCTAACTTAGGATTCATAAACCCCCAAATCCCCTCCTTAATTCATGATTTCTATCATGGAAATGCTTACTAGTTAATGATATAAAGGTAAAAAAAAAGAGGTTAGAAGCTTGCAAATCCCTTCAAATATCTCTTTAAACTGAAGTTTCAAGCTCCAAATATGTGAATGAGGGGTCGATACTCGAAATGGGGTTTTAAATCTGCCCAGTTATTTCCTTCTTCACGATCGCGGGATCCCATAAATTATCTCTCCTGTGATCGTTGCCCAAGGCATCATGATCGAGATGGCCAATTGGGCAGAGTCAAGCGATCGCGGCTAGAGCCACATGATCGCGATTAAGCACATCAGCAACAGCTGAAACCAGAAAATCTGGATTCTCCAAATCCCGAAACTCATCAGGAACACCCCAGACACAAACCAAATATGCATTTCAATTATAAAACACGCTACGAATTCACTCGCGCACTTGGAATTTCAAAAAGAGGTCATCTTGACCCGGTGTTAACTAAGGTCAACTCTGAATCTCATAAAACTAGATTTCCAACCAAAGGACCAAAATGCCCTCGAGTCCATCAGGAACCGAGCCAAATACTCAACAAAGTCATAATCAACATTATGGACCTAATGGAATTGGCAAAGTTTCCAAAAAGTCTCATTTACCTCCGATGTTGAATTTGGTCCGCAAAACGCTTATGAACTTCCATAAATCCCATTTTCTTACCCATTTCTCATCCAAGTGCCTCGAAAATCGTGTCTCCCATCTCACAATTCAAATATACTATAAAGAAGCTAGGGGAAGGTCAACAGGGGTAAAATATTCAAAATTGCCAAAATTAGGTTGTTACAACACTTTTTTAGTACAGATAAATAATTATTGCTCAAATACAAGACTTGCACTTTAGTTACTCTAACACTACATAGGAATCCAATGCTACCATGTAACATGATAAGGATTTTTATCCAAAGATATGGATAAAATAATTTATTCTCCAACAAACATGACATATGAATGATGGTCCTAGAATAAACAAGAGAAAGAAGTATGAAATTTATATATAAAAAGTAAAAATTAATCAGGCGATGCTACTACCTTTCTTTTTCCCAAAATATAAACATGAATGCTTTACCTAGACAGTACTAAACAAGAATGCCTAGCATCCCTATATTTATGCAGAAAAAATAAGCAACAATACTTTCTCATTAGTCACATTTGATAAAGAACATTAATGATAACTCTTAAAGAGGAATTAAAACTAAGATTTTAAATCACATAGTTTTTTGATACTATGTTAAAGAACTAAGTCGTGCAGGAACCTACCTTTCCCACCTCGGTAAGCGAACCATTATTACAATAATCATAATATATAAATAAAGCTTAAGTAGATAGAATACGTAAGTCTCGCGATAATGATATAAAGAAAATACAGAAGTAAATGAAATGCAACCCAGTATCTAGTCTGGTCATACAAGAGCATCTAACTAAATACTACAAGTCTGAATCATAATATTACATGTCTAAGAATGGAAATAAAGATATAATGATAGGAAGAGTCTTCGGGCAGTGAATGTCCTCATGCTCACCCTGAAGGACTCGAATCAACAATCCTTGAATATCAGGCATGAGCAGTAGAAGTCGATCCCACGTGGTACTCTGCATTCATAAAAGAATTCAACAAGTGCAGGTCAATATACAAGTATTGGTAGGTATCATAGGCCGATTAAGACTAGCTAACGTATATCAAGACAACAAAGCACGATTAACACATAAACCAACAAGTACAAGTCAACACGAATCCGTATACACAGTATAAGTCATCTCCTATGTTATAGCATCTAAACCTCACTGTGCCAAGTTCCAGTGGAATCAATTCGAACCATTACATCACAATCATATCACAACAAGTCTTTACATATGTTATAGCAACTAAGCCCAACTGTGCCAAGTCTCAGTAGAATCATTCCGAACCAGTATATTATAATCGTATCATAACAAGTCATTATCTATGTTATAGTATCTAAGCCCAACTGTGCCAAGTCTCAGTATAATCATTCCGAACCAGTATATCACAGTCGTATCACAACATATCACAGGAATCCAAAAGGTACAATGCAATGCAATAATGTATGTATGATGAATACAATGCATATGCACCGTACACATGTACTCCGACGATTAAACATCACATCTTGGCAGCACAACCCATGGGGGACCTGCGAAGTTCATGTACCATTCGCTCCGAAAAATAACCTCGGATCACGAGCACTCTCTTAATCCCAGCAAGATACCTCGGGCATCGTACACTCATTCGTTCCTGGAAAGAAACCTCGGGAAACATACACTCAGTCATTCCCGACAAGAAACCTCGAGCAACATACACTTAGTTCGCTCCGGTAAATGACCTCAGATCACAGACTCTCATCTTTTTTTTTACGCTCTTCGGCAGAAACCTCGGAGGCTGCACTTTCTCACTTATCATCATCAGTACCATAACCATGAAATATCAATGAATCATGGAAATGAGTACGAATACGATGCAATGTAATATAAATAACCAATTTAATCCCAAACATGCACAGGGCACACAAGTAATATCAATAATAAGGCTACACAATAAGCCAAAATGAAATCACAATCTCATCTCAATACCAATCAAGTAAAGTACCGCAGTATCATAGTCATGATATATTACTAATAACAATTACCCAATGTCTCAACGTGGCAACAAGCATATAAGTAAATAGAACAAGATAAGTAAATTAACACAACGGGGTGACTAGCCCCCAAGTCATACAACAAGGCCTAACCCAGGACAATCCAACCCAACTTCATACTTTAAGGTTTACATGCATTCTCTAACAATATCATCTAAAGATACGCTTCGCTAGTCGAAGTCTCACCATAGGGCTTTTAACACTCATTTAATGAATCTAACTACCCGACACCGCTTCCGCGCCCACTCTACTGCTTGGGCAGTCCCGTGACTGCTTCGGCGGGCCTGCCCAATTCCACTTGGCCGCTACAGCGACAGGGCTACCATTGGAGCAGTACCGCTACCGCTATCCTGGTGCCGCCATAGCTGGCACCAGACACTAGAATTCTCGAGTTTCGCAACTCCAACCCAAAATCACAACTATCACCTGAGGCTATCTGCTCACATACCATATCTATAGAAATACATAAAAACATGCTACGAACGCACTCGTGGCCTCAGAATTTCCAACGGAGGTCTTGTTGACTATATCAACCCCTTATATCTCAAAACTAACTTTTCAACTTGAGTCCCAAAATGCACTCGAGCGCATTGGGAATCAAACTGAATATACACACAAGTTCTAAAATACCATCCGGATCTCTCAAAATTGACAGATTCTCAAAAAAGGTCCGTACTTCTCAAAAGTCAACTTTGAGTCAACTCTTTTTCGCTTTAAGCCCGAATTTCCCAAAAAGTCACCCAAATGATATCCAGATACTTCGAGAAGTGTGTCAATGGTCTCTTCAGGTCAAATGTGAGCTAAATAAGCTTGGGTAAGGGTACATATGTAAATAGGAAAGACGAATTGATGAAGATGCATACAGTGATATCACACAGATCAGATTTCTATTTGCTTTTGAGAAAGATATATTGTGAAGATGTAGTTTTTCAAAACATGAACATAACTTATTTAGTTATTTTCTAATTAGATTATAATTTTCTTGCAATAATTTTGTTATCTGCCCTTGTTAGAAAGGCATAATACATTAACAAGCGTTTAAAGTTGGCCTCAACTGGCAAGCATTCACTCCAACTTTGGATGTGCACATGTTGGCACCTCAACTTATCTTCACTTAGTCTGTTGAACGCTCCAACTTATAAAATGACCATCTAGAAACCTCTAAAATTTATGTGCCACATCAGTGCCATGTTAGCATTTATGTTTATGAGTTCAACTTTATACAAGTTGAGGTGCCTACTTGTGCACACCCAAAGTTGGAGGGAATACTTGCCAACTAAGGCCAAGTTTGAGGGTCTGCTTATGTATTATGCCTTTTAGAAATAAATCTATAGTAGATTTGATGTCTTTATAGATGTACTAGGTGAGTCGATGCATGTTCCCTGCACGAGCCCAACATTATATTATTATAAAAATTGAAAAACTAGTTCAATTAGATTGGTAAATTTTAGTTTAATGAATTGTTACAACCCAAAATCCCTAAGATGTAACGACCGTATAGTTGTTTCGGAACTTGGCAAGGTTCTGGCTTGTGTAGAGGCATGATCTTCTTTATTGGAGCAGATTAGAGCCTAGCAGTTTGATGATGCAAAGTTGTGCAAAATTCGAGATAAAGTGTTGAAGGAAAAAGCAAGGGAGGCAATTCTTGATGATAAGGGAGTTCTTAGGATCAAGGATCGCATATGTGTTCCCTAGGTGGGAGATTTTACTAAACTGATCATGGAGGATGCTCGCAGTTCAAGTTATTCCTTTCATGTGGGAGCTATAATGATGTATCGAGATTTGAAACAACATTATTGGTGGTGCAGTATGAAGAGAGACATTGCAGGATTTTTTTGTAGTTGTTTGAATCGTCAACAAGTGAAGTATAAGCATGAAAAACTTAAATTGAAGTCCGACGGTCACAACAAAGCCTTACCCTTTTGTAGAGCCTCCGAATCATCCTAGTCTGTCCAAATATGTATTCAACATTAGAACACGAGTTTGTAGACACCCATATTGCTATGTAAAAGTTTCAGACCCAAAAAGTCACCCAAAATAGGATTCCAAGCCCCGAAGGGTAAAATGAGAAATTTGCCTCACAATTAGTCTCCTCGTGGCCCAAGAAGTCTAAATAGCAAAGATGAACCAATTTTTTTTTTTAATAAAACAACTAGCACTAGGCATAGTTGTGAGTTTTATAAAGATAAACTACTGTATAGAAATTGTAGAGAAAGCAAAAAGGCAACAAGCAAGAAAGATTACAAGGCCAAAAGTGCCTAAAAATCAAAGGGAAAACAGCTTAAGTAGCTATATCTAGCCTAATGTATGCATGACCAAGATGAACCAAATGGACATCAAATCAATGATTAATTTAAGAAATTACGCCTTTTTAACTTTGGTTTCATAAACCCCAATATTCCCATCCTAAATCATGATTTCTAGCATGAAGTTCCTTAATAATCGATGATGTAACGGCAATAGGAGGATTATATCCTGCAAATCCCCTAAAAAATCTCCTTAAATTGAGGTCTCAAGCTCAAAATATTTGATGAATAGTCTAAACTCAAAATAGGGAATTAAATACCTTCTGCCAAGTGATTTTTGCATTTGCAGACCCTTTCCCGCTTCTGCATTAAAATGCTCGAATCTGTGAGTTTCACTTAATTGGCCCAGGTCCGTAGATGCGGACCAATTTCTGCAAGAGTGGGCACGCGGATGCGAGCTTTCTTTCGCAAGAGCGGGCTTAGCCACTCAGCCAAAACACCGCGCCTGCGGCCCACATTGCACAGGTGCGGCTCTGTAGGTGCCAGTTGAATCTTGCAGAAGAGAGGCACCATAAAACTAGAAAATTAGCCAAGTTTATAACTTCGATCCAGCACCCGAAATTCACTGGGAACCCTCCGAACACAAACCAAATATGCAAACCAGTCCTAAAACACGAAACAAACTTGCTCACGTATTCAAATCAATCACACGGGGTCTCCTTGACATGACTTGACCGAGGTCAACTCCAATTTTAAAAAAACTAGATTTTCAATAAAAGTCAAAATAGCCTCGAGTCCCTCGGGAATCAAACCAACTACTTAACCAAGTCATATTCGACATTCCGGACCTAATGGAATTGACAAAACTTCCAAAAAGAGTCAGTTACCCCCGGTGTTGACTTTTTAACCCATTTCTTAAGAATTCCCCAAAGCTCCTTTTTCCTACTCGAAACTCACCAAAATGCTTAGGGAATCACACCACCCATGCCCCGAGTCAAATTTATCATAAAAAAGTTAGAGAAGGGTCATTTGGGGTAAAATAGGCAAAACAACCAAAGAGACGTAATTGGTTGTTACATGATCCACCACTTAAACAAATGCTCGCCCTCGAACATAAAAGAGAAAGAAAATACCTGAATCACCGAAAAGCTGGGGATATCTACTCCGCATATGTGACTCAGTCTCCCAAGTATTCTCTGCCATCGGACGATGCCTTCAATGAACCTTTACCGAAGAAATCACCTTGGACCTCAACTTCTGGATCTATATATCTAAAATAGCAACTGGATCTTCCTCGAAAGTCAAGTCCTAATCAAGCAACACCGAATTCCTTTGAATCACATGAGAACTATCCAAATGATACTTATTGAGCATAGAAATGTGAAACACGGGATTAACACCGTCAAACCGAGAGGCAAATCCAACTAATAGGCTACCTCGCCAATACGCTGAATAATCTCAAAAGGACCAAAGTAACTAGGACTCAAATATCCCTTCTTCCCAAAACTCATCACACCCTTCATGAGTGAAACCTTCAATTGTAACGACCCGTTTGGTTATTATTGCACTTTTGACCTATTTAACCCTGTTGACACTTTCCCAAGCTCTGTTAGTATAATTTTGACTCACGGGGATGGGCGAAATGGTTGCCGAGGTAATTGGGTGAGTTTTATGGTGACTTATGAGAATTAGAGCCTTAAAGTGAAAACCTTTGACCAATAGTTGACTTTTGGGTAAACGGACCATTTTCAGAATTTTGTCGATTCCGTGAGGTCGAGAGGGTCGATTATGACTTGGTGGGGGTGTTCAGTTCAGTTCTTGAGACACTCAGGAACATTTTGGGCTAATTGTTAGAAATTTGGTTTTTGGTCGTTGGGGGTTGACTCAGTCAAATAAATATCTGATCGGAATTTTGAGACCACGAATGAGTCCACACCGAATTTTTATGTAGGTGTGCATATTCATTTTGTATCTGGGAGGTCTCAGGTGATTATCGGGATTGGGGAAGAACTTGGTGAAAAACCAAAAATTACTAGTTTCTGATGTCTCACCCCAGCGAGACTGGTTGCGCCTCAACGGACCCCTGATACGCTCAAATTATAACTTTTATTAGCGTAAAGCAGACGATGTCAAATATTACTACCCAACAAGGTTGGGGTCGAATCCCACATGAAATATGGTGAGCAAAAGTTACTAAAATCGTAGAATACTTTATTTAGGTCAAATGTCTTATTTCGATGAGTTTGTAGAAAGTTGGTTGTTGATGACTAATTTCTAACTAATTGCTTTGGCTTGTTATGTATGGTAAAAGAAACCAAGGTTGTGTTCCCGGCAGATGAATGCAATGCTTAGGGTTCTAATATGATATGTTCTAATATGATATACTTCTAATGGGTCATTGTATGAGTGCACTTAAACTCTAATGGAGTTCCGAATATTTCCCAATAATTAAGAACAAGATCTCTTTATGATTTTCCCAAATACAAAAGAGTTTATATGAAGAACAATTAATTATGCAAAGTAAATTCCTCTTATTCCTAAGTGAATTTATTAAACAAGGTTTAAAGCCTTGAGTTCTTGTAGTTAGTTCTTACCAAACGCTAATTATTTTCCCAAATAAATCAAGATTTATGGCATACGCTAATGTTTGCAACCATCAACTAATAATGAATAATGAAGAACTAACAAACCCTAACAACCCATTATGCATATATCACAACTAGAAACCCATCCATAAAACACCCATTCTTGGGTCCACAACCTTAGTAGGGAATTTATCTACTCATGGACTGAAAGCAAAAGCAAGAATTTGTAGAAGTCATAAGGCTTACAATTGAAATGGATTGAAGAAATTAATAAACTTGTCCAAATGCCTTGCACAAAACCAAGAGTAACCAAAGCTATGAAATTGAGTCTCAAAACTAAAAACTGATGACTGAAGTGATAATGTTTTCAAAAACCATATTGGCTATTTATAAGACACAAAATCCGATATCTTCAGGAGTGCAAACTTGGTATCACACGGAAATAGTACGGGACGTACTTCAGAGTACGTCCCGTGCAATAAATGTACGGGTTCTTTTGGAGTTGTCTCAGGTTGCTACGTGCAGGAAGTACGGGCCGTACTTTACAGTACGCCCAATTCTTGTCTGCCTGTACCTTATCTTCAAAACTCCAATCTTCTCTGCTGTCTTTTGCCGATGTACGTGAAGTGATGTACGGGCAGTACTTCAAAGTATGCCCATACTCTATAGCTCGAACCTCAACTTCAGCCACTCGAACCTCTTTGTAATTTTCCATCTATGTACGGAAAGAGGTACGGGACGTACTTTATTGTACGACCCGTAGTTTTTCAAGATTTGCCTTAGTTTCTGAGAATTATCTTCTTTCCGGTCTTATAATTCCGAATACCTGAAACACAACACAAACACATCAAAAAATGACCAAAACTTCTTTAAAAACAAGTAAAACACAAAACATCAAATGTGCCATAATTTCCCGACACATCAACACCCCCAACTTAAAGTCTTTGCTTGTCCTCAAGCAAGTCATACAACACAACGACTCAACCATTACCTAAATATCACAGAGTAATAATGTCTACAATGGTTTTGACTCCGAACAACAAGCATGCATGTTTTACTACCAAGGACCACCTCACTTTCATGATCATAATACGACGCACAACTCAAGAATGCTACGACTCACAATGAAGCTTCAATTTATGACATTACATTATCGAACATATCATGATGCACACAAATGTCACTTTAGGTGGTCACTTTCTTTTGCACAATTTTCAACCCTTATGCCCTCACATAAACCGCATAATGTCCAACACACATATATACAATGAAAAAGGGACAAAAGACTAAGGAGAAGAGAAGATACTCACTCTCACAAAGAATTTTATAACTATATATGCAAATACCATAGGCTTGCCTTATTTTCTATGCTTTCATCCTTGGACAGTTCAGTTGTGATCACGTTAGGACTTGTTTTCGGCTTGTAATGTAGGCTTACGGATAGGTAGGATACTTTATTGGTATTAGTGACTCACCCTCCTTGAACACTACATTTCTCTTCAACTTTATTCACCTCTTCTTTCTCCATTTATTGTCTTTCAAATTTTTGACCTCGATGTGGTTTATTCCTAATAAAACTTAACTTTTTTTTGTGTTACGATTTTCTAATTTTTTTTTAATAAATATGTACAGCAACCACATTGAATTTCAACTACCACAACTTACACCACCCCCAACGTAGGCTTTTAGCCTCTACTTCACACTTGTCCCACCCCCAACTTAAGCTTTTAGCCTCCATTTATTGTCTTTCAAATTTTTGACCTCGATGTGGTTTATTCCTAATAAAACTTAACTTTTTTTTGTGTTACGATTTTCTAATTTTTTTTAATAAATATGTACATCAACCACATTGAAGTTCAACTACCACAACTTATACCACCCCCAACTTAGGCTTTTAGCCTCTACTTCACACTTGTCCCACCCCCAACTTAAGCTTTTAGCCTCTTTTGTCTCGTAGTATTAAGGACGGAACGGGTGCAAAACTAGGATTCAATTCAAAAAGGGTACGGGTTTGTTACAGCTAGCCAACAAATCAGAGGCTGAAAAAGGGAAAACTAGGGATATTTACATTTCATGGTTAGGCTTATAAGGCAAAGTGACTATTTATTCAAAGAAAGCCTAAGATCATTTCACAATTAAACTATCTACCGAATTCAAATATGACTAACTAGGCAAGTTCTAGATTACACTTGCATAGTATGAATACAACTAACATCTCACACACACATTGGCATAAGGATGATTATTTTTATAATTGTGACCACCTAAGCAATCATTTATCACACACAATACACCAATAATCATAATGTCATACACAGAATCAATCGCGTCAATCAGTAGCTGTTTCTAAGTATGCACCTTTCAAGCTTTTGGAGGGGTCCAAACTTTGCAACAAAATCACAAAACATGCCATAAGTTTCAGAACACTACCAAATAAGTCAAAACTACTATATTCTATCTAAGTAACATCCTACACATACTAGTTTCAACAAAATAAAACCCCTCAGGAAAAGAACTCTGGCAAAGAAAAGCCGAGGGGTCCTAAACACATATATACAAATCACAATAACGAGATAAACCACCCTCAACAAAAAAAAAAAAAATTCTGCAGTGTCCCTACTGCATCACATTAATCCAAAATGAAGGACTAAGAATACCTGGCAGCACTAAGTGCTAGGGTCAGCTGGAGGTCCTGTCACCCTGGACGTCTGAATTGGGACCAATTCTGACTCATCTCCCATGGTATCACTATAGGATGCACCGACAATACTGCTGATCAGTGTTGGAGGGCGACTGTCAAACATAGATCTCACAGTAGTGATCTGAATATGCTCCTCCTCCTCCTCAGCTGTCCAGGCCAGAATCTCTGACTCTATCACCCGAGGAACCTCGTCCCCTACTACCTATTTCCCTCTATCAACTCGGGGTGCGGCATCCTCCTCGGGTGTCAAATTCACCACCTATATCAACGATGAGTGGTCTACCTTGCTTGGCTAAAAGGGCTCCTCAATAACACTTTGCTCACGAGTCTACAATGACAAAGATATCAGCCTTTAGCCGGTCTAGCTCAACTCTCATACCCAGCAAATCAACACCTGGACCCGCACACTCAAAATCAGCCAACCGTGCCTTAAACCTGTCAAGTCTGGCCTGATATAGCTCATGGGCCCGATTTGCTGTGGCCGTCACTAGTGCTAAAATAATTTTTGCCTGATTCTTCACAGACCTCTCCATCTGCCGAGCCAGTATCCTTGACTGCTCATCAGCCTGTGTGGCTTGAACTACCACCGTCTAAAATTTTCCTTGGTGAATGCAAATGGGTCAGGAGCAGGCTGCTGAGTTGATAGATGAATAGTATGTGCTTTATGTTCGGATGGATGCAAGGGTGCAGCGCTGGCTGAAGGAGCCCCCAAAGTAGGTATGGCAGTGTCAGGAGGCTGGGCCACAGCAGTGGAAGGTGCGTCACTAGCGGGCGCCTCAGTGGTATCAACTCCGGTGGTCCCAAAATCTGTCGGGATTGTATCTTTGACTTGTTCCTCGGGCAATGCTACGACTGGCTCCTCAATCAATAAATCAGCTTTTCGTGCAACACCCCGTACCTTTAACTTAAGCTTTGACCATGATTCTAGACTTAGAAAACTAGATAAAGAATGTGGGAATTGAAAATTTCTCTTCAGTTTTCAGATAGGGATTTACGCCCCATAATACGGATCGTCTTTCAGTATATGGCCAGTATTTCAAATCATAATTTGACATCTAAATCACTGTGCATTTTGGAATTTGGCTTGGGGAAGGATATTGTTAAATATGGTCCGTATTTTGAAATACGGTCCATATTTGATGGTCGTATTTGGGAAGGAGGTGCTACAGTATTTCTATCCTGTTGAACATGCTTAATTATGGTCTAGGTTAACGAACCGTAATTCATAATACAGATCATATTTTGGTCCATATTTCCCACGTCCCACTAGAAATTATAAATACCTGGTTTCCGTTCTAATTTTATATTTACAATTCCCTAGACCCTAGAATGAAGGTATTCTTCTCTCAACAATCCGAAACATCAAGGTAAGTCAATCCAAACCATTCCAAATCAATTCTAACATGTGTTCTCATAATCTAACAATGAAATCATTGTTCTTAACATAGGGTTTTCAAGAAAACTCATATAAAGGACTCAAGACTTAAACCTTGGAATTCTTCTTCTAGGTTCAGATTTTTATTTCAAGCTTAGAGCTTTACCAGGTATGTAGGGTTACTATCTACGTGGGAGAACATCTTTGTTCTTCCCCACACCACTTCTTCCATAAAGTAGAAGTTATACAAAAACTAGGGTTTTTAACCATGTTCATGATAACCCTAGGTCTAAGCCCCATGTTACATTATGTATTAAGTTGTTATAAATTCTTCATTGCGTTCTTGATACATCATTTTGATTATTGAGGATCAATCCATAATCCATGAAAACCCATACTTTTTATTCCATGGGTTCTTACATGCAAGTTATAATTTATTATGTTTATTTTCAAGAGAATACTCTACATGCTTTACATGTTTTCCAGCAAGAATACTATGAGGTGATATCCATGTACATGCAAGTTCTGATTTATGAAAACCATGGCCTCAAGTGCCACCTATTTTCCATGATCATGTTTTTGGGAGTTACACAGATTATAGAAAAGGCTCAAGTAGCCTGAAACTACATTCGTTCCTTTATGTTATATTGATTGGATCCTTTCATGTCATGTTTTCATCTCGTACCCTTGGTAAGGTGTGCGAGCTCTGCTGGTCCGGCGAGGTACCAGACTCCACGTGTCGATGTGGTGATATCATGTTGTTGGTTTATGCAATGCTGTGCCTACTTATAATGTTTTTACTCATGTTATATCTATATGTATTCATGTTCATGACCAGACTTCAGTTCCAGTTCCAGTTTTCATGATGTTATTTCTATGTCCCATGTTATTACATTAGGTTCTTTACATACCAGTACATTCAATGTGCTGACGTCCCCTTTTTATTGCTCGGGGGCCTGCATTTCACGATGTAGGTACGGACTTACAGGACGATGCATCTGCTCAGTAGGATTCGCTCGTATCAGCTCATTGTTGAGCCCCATCTCATTTGAGGTTTCAGTCAGTCATCTTTATTTTATTAGTTATGCATTTAAAGGTATGCTGGGGGCCTTGTCACAGCAAGTACATTTTCCTGTCAAGACTCATGATTAGAGATTTCATAGACTAGTCAGTTTAGTTATGTCAGACATGCGTACTTTAGCCATTTTTTGCTCAATTCATGGTATTTCCGCATTCATGTTTTTAAACGAGTGTTTTATTAATTATTACAACTTCATGTGTTTTCTTAAAGCTCATCATGTTTCATGTTATATTTTCGCTAATGTATTCCTCATGATGATTCAACAAGCCATGTGGTTCATTCAGTCACATGCAGTATGGCACCGAGTGCCGTGTTACGCCCAGGCCATGATTCAAGGAGTGACAACGCTTGGTATCGTAAACCCTAGGTTTAAGTGTCTTTAGGGAGTCTACGAAACCGCATCCAATGGGGTCACTTTTATATATGTGAGGGCCCCATACATATAAACAGTTGACTACCAGGACATTTAGGACTGCTGTAATACTCTGTAAATCCGAGTTAAGTGTGAAAGCGTCTTGGAGAAGCGGGACTCCACTATTTTTGTAAACGTAAAATACAGCCAAAGAATACGGCCCGTATTCCTTGGGCGTATTTCACCCGCCTCTTTTGGGCTCCACTGTTTTGTTAATGTAAAATATGGCCACAGAATACGGTCCGTATTTTGAATACAGCCGTATTTCTGGGCGTTTTTCACCCGCCTCCAGTAGTGTATATATAAAGCGGGTTCAGTTAATTTTATCATTTTGTTCACATTCTCATAAACCCTAAGGATGAAAATATTTCCTCCAAGTCTTCTAACATTAAGGTAAGAACATTTTTAACAGTATTAATCAATCCTAGCATTAAACCCATGATTCTTAACATGATTCTTGAATGAAAAACCTAGGCTTGTATGGTAATCTTTCTCAAAGTGACTCAAGCTAGGGTTTTGGGTGTTCTTCGTTGTAAAAGTGAATTGTTGAGTTATGCAAGGCTTAATTAAGGCATGTCTCTTTTGAAAACCCAATTTTGGATGTATGTCTCCTTTTTACAAGTTTTTTTAGTGAATAAAAAGGTGAATTTTTTTCATACCTCGAAACCCTATTTCATGCTTTAATTGTGGTTGGCGTGCGTGAGGGGACAAACCCATATTAAACCTTGATTGTATTATACTCTATACTTGTATACGTAATTCAAATCGTTCTCCTCTATAAGAAATGATCATTAATAATGGCTAAGGGTTGGTAATGGTGTTTTATGATGAACTATGACAATTGAACCTTGTTTAAGGCAGTGGAAACGATTTCAAGATTATCGATGAAACAATGTAATGACATGATGAACTTAAATCCTAATTGATGAGGTGACTACCTTAAGATGAATTGTGATTCAGCTTCTATGCTATGAACGTTGTTGTTGTGTTTGGCCTAGCTACTCGGGAGGAAAGGTAGTCACTATAAATCCTAGTGTGGTAATGCCTAGCCATTCGGGAGGAAGAGTGGCCACTGAGGGTTCGCTACTAGGGTGCGGTTTATGCCTAGCTATTCGGGAGGAAGGATAGCCACCGAGAGTCCAATATTTCGGTGTGGTGCACAGTTATGTTTAGGGAACCTCAAGGGTCATCCCTTCGATGTAATTCATTCTTGGGCCTGTATTGGCATATGTGATATCTTTATCTCTTATGAAAGTATTACTGATAATAATCTGGCAAATTGAAAGACATAACCAAAAGTTGTAAACTTGATAAAAAGGGGTTTTATTTCGTTTTAACAGGTGTATTGCACCAAGTTGTGTAACTACTTAATAATGATTCCATATGGGTTCCAGAACTAATTTCTTTACTTATTATTTTATCTAATTTGTATATGCCATATTGTCCCCGAGGCACTCACTGAGTACAAAGTACTCAGGCATACTACTGTTGTTTTTGATGGTATGTTAAGTAACGAAGAAGAGAAGGTTCGTGGAGACTAAAGCGCTAGGAGAACTTGATATTGCTGTTGACTTGGTGATCCCACATGCTCATTCATGGGTCATCCTCTATTGATTCATTCCCTTTATTTATATTAGTTTTTTAGGCTTCGTCCCGATGATTAGACGGTCATTCTTTATTCTTAGAAGTTCCATAGTTTACATTCATCCCTTGGGTAGTTAAAGAGTTAGTGCGTAACTCTTTGGGCACTTGTTACGTTTTGATTAAGTTTTATAATATTAAAGACTTCCGCTGATTTAAATCATATATCATGATTTGATTGTAAGTATTTTATAAACTGTTGGAGGTGAATATTGAACCTGGCGGGCTCAAGTGTTGTTATTGCATCTTTTAGGTTCTTTCGATTTGTTCATGACGTCGGATGCCGATCACGTCTAGGGTGGGTTTTGGGGCGTGACAACTGCCTCACTTCTTTCATACTCTAGATCATGCAGTTAGAGCAGTACTCTTAGAATGCCTTCTAATTCATGTATGTACATATTTTCAGAACCATGCCTGCAAAGAGGAAGACTTCTAACAGCCGAAGAGCAGCGGCTAATGCTGCTCGGATCAGGCACCTCTGCCAGGGACTATTCCACCAATGACTACTACTCCAACAGAAACTCCAGTTCCTCCACCTAGAACTAATGATACTGATGTTAGAAGCGGTATTAACATGCTCATTCAGTTGGTAGTGACTCGAGTCCAATACGTCGGGAATGCGGGTCCAAGTTCGAGTAATAATGGAGAGTCTTCTAAGACTAAGAACTTTCTCAGGATGAATCATCCTGTCTTTATGGGACAAAGAAAGACGAGGAACCTCAGGACTACATTGATGCTCTTCAAAAAATCTTCAGAATTATGATAGTTACGGAGACTGAAGTTGCTACTTTTGGAGCTCATCAGCTGCAGAGCATTGCTAACACTTGGTATGAATCTTGGGAATTATCCCGAGGTGAGGATGCACTTGATGCTACAAGGGATGAATTTACAAACGCCTTCCTAGACCCTTTCATGCCAATAGAAGTCAGAGAAGCTGAGGCTGAGCAATTCCTGAAGCTTAAGTAGAATGGCAGGTCAGTCCAGGACTACTATTGGAGTTGGTAAGTTTGGCTAAGCATGCTCTACTTATGATACTGGACATGAGGGAAAGAGTGAGGAGGTTCGTTTATGGTCTTGATCCCCACTTGTACGATGGGGCCAATATTGCTTTACAAAATAGGGAGATGACTATCTCCAAGATAGTTGATTTCGTACGAGGGAATGAGACAAGGCTAAGGAGGAGGAAGCCTTGCAGAAAGAGAAAGATAAGGAGTTTAACAAGAGGGTCAAGTCTACCAGACAGTTCAGTGGTAATGGGAACACGAAATTCTTTGAGAACAAGTCAGCAGGACCTGCTCTGTCCATAACAAGTGCCATAGTCCCGAAGTTCTGAAATGATAAGAAGCAGAATTTCAGGCCGTCAAGTTCTTACTCTTAAGCTAGTGTGGCTTATTCAACTTATATCAATCCGATATGCGGCAAGTGTAATAAGAGACACTTAGGTGAGTGTCTTGTGGGCACTGATACATGCTTTAGATGTGGTCAGAAAGGCCATTTTTAGAAGGACAACCCATCTGCTAGGCAAGGTACTGGAGGTAACGTGGCGCAGCCCACAAATTCAGCAGCTTCTAGTAACAATCAGGCCCAGCAGGGGCACAATGCAGCTAAGTCTGTAAATGCAGGTGGAGGGAGAAACCGCTTGTACGCGTTGACAGGTCATCAGGATACAGAAGCTCCCGCAGAAGTGGTCACACGTACATTAACAGTCTTCACATTCGATGTTTATGCCCTTATTGTACCAGGATCCACTTTATCGTATGTAACCCCTTTTATTGCTAATAAATTTGGGATTGAACAAGAAAAATTGCATGAACCCTTTGGGGGGTTTACCCGGGGGGGGTTCATTCTAGCGATTTTTTTGGGGATGTCGTTTTAG
>NC_081342.1:58578507-58610927 GCF_029784015.1 Lycium ferocissimum | reverse complement strand
TATTTTAAACTTAGATTTCAATAATGACTAGACTATGAGTATTCGGAGGCTCTTTGGGGAGAAACAAAGGCTCACATTTCGGTTAATTAGCGCCAGTTTGGCATTGGTGGAGTTCGACTTACCTTTCGGTTAGACTCCAATTAGTGAGGCATATGTAGGAGTTAGATATTGAAGGGGAAAGCATGCTAGGCCTTCGGTTATGGAGTTGGGATGGAATTCTATTAGGTTGGTTTTTGTTGATTTTGGGCTTGTCGCCTTGTTGTTATGGTTGGGCTTGTTGCCTTGTTGTTGTGATTGGGCTTGTCACCTTATTTGCTATGTTGTGACTTGTTTATGCATTCATCTCTAATTATTATGTTGCTTATCATCAGAAAGAGGAAGAATTATGAGATTAGGCTTGAATTTGATGTGTGCTTATGAGAAGACACGGGTGAGATTCTCTTTACGACTTATTGTCGATTATGATATCATGTATGGCATACATACTCATTATCCCATTACACATTGATGTGAACATTATGACTTGGTACTGATGATGATAAGGGTGAAAAATGGAACATTTTGGTGACAAAAGACTTAATTGTGAAGTGTACTTGTGATAAGGCACGAATGAGATCTTGATTATTATTTACTGATGGTAACGATATTATGTAAGATTTGATACAACTCATGGTGCTTGTGATCTTCATAGCATATTCTTTTGCATTGATTGCACTGATTCGTCATTCCTGTATTCATACATTATGGAAATAGTTCGGAATTGATTGATAAAAGACTTATGGTTACTATGAAAGAAAATGTGTCAAAGCCCGATGGGAAATGGTTCTGGGAGATATGTTGTGAAATGATATTATATGATATGGTTCTTATACTCTGATCGAAAAGTGTTCCGAATAGAGTGAGAGGTACATGGATGCCATGGGTCTCCCGTGGGTCATGACTGTCGAGACATCGATATTCTGTCCAGAGCACGTGGCTGAGTTTGAGGTATTTGGTCAGTGCACTGCACATCATTACATTTCATCCCACATCATTATGTAGCTCTTTTACTTCTGATTTGGTATGGTTTATTTGAACTGTTGTTGGGGTAAAGATCTGATTATTGACTGGACAAAATGATGGATTACTGACTCTACCTAGGTTCAGGACTTGGATTTGAGATTCTTGAGATATGACAGACTTGTGGTTTAGGAGCTTCACCTAGGCTTATGACTTGAACAATTGAGTTTTCGTGTGACTCTTGCGTAGGTGGAATTCCTTGACTACTATGATGATGTGATTCATGAGTATGCTTGATTGCTTATCTACCTACTTGTTGATTTCTTCTTCATAGATGTGAACTAATTGTTGTCGTCTTATGATACCTACCAGTACATAGTGTTTGTGCTAATTCTACATTGCTGCCACTATTTTCTGGGTGTAGAATTTGCTACAAGTTCCCCTTCAGGTACTTGAGTGTGTTTTCCCCGAGGTTGTGCTATCCAAGTTTCCAGGGTGAGCTATGTTTCCGATCTGCTACCTGGAAGACTCTTCTTTTTTAGATATCTTTCTCTCATTATCAGATAGTATTATTCAAATATTGATGTGTCATTATTATTCAGACTCATGTTATACTTAGTAGCTCTTGTACTGCGACTTGACCAGATTCCTTGGGTAGTTGTTGTACTTCCACACTTATATACTTTTACATGATATTGAGATTGCTTGGTATTTTTTTGTTCTTTCACAATTTCATTTTGGATGTTGATTAGAAGAAGGGTTCGCCCACTAGGAGGGTTAGTGTGGGTTCCCACTCGACCCACGAGTTGGGTGGTGACATCAACAGAACTCGCTCTCCAACCATGAACTCCAAGTCAGGAACCTTACAGTCCGCATAACTCTTTTGCCTACTCTGAGCTATGATAAATCTCTCATGAATCAACTTGACCTTGTCCAAGGAATCCCGCAATAAGTTTGCACCACAATTGGGGAACGACACCTCCTACTATACAATGCCTCAAACGGTGCCATCTCAATGCTCAAATGGTAACTATTGCTGTAAATAAACTCCGCCAAAGGCAAGAACTGATTCCAATGACCAACAAAATCAATCATATAGTCGTAACTTATCCTCAAGGACCTGAATAGTACGCTTAAACTGACCATCGTCCAGGGTGAAATGCCATACTAAGCTCCACCTGTGTACCCAAATCCTTCTGCATTGATCACCTAAAATGAGATTTAAACTGAGTGCCTCGATCCAAAATGATAGGAATGGGTACCCCACGCAAATGAACCATCTCTTAGTTATATATTCTGGCCAATTTTTCTGAATTATAGGTAGAATCAACTGGTACATAATGAGCCAACTTGGTCAAACGGTCCACAATGACTCAAATAACATCAAATTTCCCCAAAGTGTGTGGTAACCCTACCACAAAATTCACAACAATCATCTCCCATTTTCTCTCGACTATAATTAAAGCATCGTGGTTAGTTTAATTGGATTAATAAGAGGGATAATGAGGTAAGTAAATGGGGTCTCGATAATTGCGAGGTGACGTGCACTTATATTGGGTACCGATGCCATGATATGGGTATTTGTGTAATTTCCATTGCATAGTCCGGTCTGACTGCCACGCTTTGGGTATTAGCTGGAAGCATAGATTGATTTGTGTCTGTGATTTGGATATAAGGTCCCTTATTCATTGCTTCTATGCTTATTACCTGTATCATTTGTGATTATGTGTTCTCATCACTCCTAAATACTCGTATAAAAATGGAAAAGAGCTAAAGATTGAGTCCTTATTGCTTATAGCGGTGCATGTCATATTCATGCTTTCTATAGTATCTCATATGCAGTTGAAGATACAAGTGTAAGGTCCGAGGGGAAATGGTTCCGGACAGAGTTACGCTGTTGATATGCGCCAGATTGGCGAAGTGATAGGTAATGTGAGCCTACGAGCTGAGCATGATGATTTGTAAGCTTAAAGAGGCTAGGAACCCAAAGAGAAATGATTTCGGGTGGTATATGGATCTCGCGAGTCCCTCATGGGTCATGATTCATAGTATTTGAATGAGTGTGTACCTGTATTGGAGAGGCATTGCATTATATTGCAAAGCATTTCACATATCATACCATCTCATTGCTTTCTTGTTCGAATGACTTGCGTAATCTGCTGATTGAATTGTACTCATTTGATTACTTGGCTACTTAGACATATTTGAGGATTTAGAGACTTCTTACCTAGGCATATAACCTGTGATTATTATGATTATCATTATTGTGAATTAATAGCGGTTAAGTATGGAAGCAATATTCATACACCAATCGTCGTCTTCGTTTTTGTTAGGGTCCATCAATGATGCTACTGAGTACACGTTGTTTTCTTGTACTCACTCATCACTTGCTACACCCTTTTGTGTGCAGATTATATTCCTAGTACTAGTGGACCTCGAGACTATGCTTGTCGTTGAGGAGGCCATCTGGAGAGTTCGGGGTGAGCTCCATGAGGATCCATAGCACCAGATTTTCTCTCTATCCTTTACTTTTGTCTTTTACATCCGAAGTAGTATTTCGTGTTGTATCCCAGACTTTTACTTTTTTTATCGGTTCTTGTGCTAGTGACACCACATTTTGGGGTTCTAACACTTTCCTTATGTTTTTATGATTATCAGCCTTAAACTTGTATGATTTTCCCCCATTTATTTCCGTATTGAATTGTTCTAATTAGGTTGTGGATGGATACCATCTTGGTGAGAGTTGGACCAAATCAAGTGAAACTCTACTTGCGGGAAACCTTGAGTGCATTTTGGTCTGAGAAAGTGAATGAGATTATTTGAACTCTTTTGTGATCCAAACTTAACTTGATACAAAATGAAAAGATTTTAGTCAAACCCATTCCTTTGATATTCTATGAACAAGACTTTATATATGCACTCATTAAACACATTTTTAAGGAAATATTTACTTAAAAAACTTTTTTAAAACCAGTAGGTCAAGTGCATTCTGCGGATCCTTAATACCGAGGTGCTTAACACCTTGCTCGGGGGATCACCTGAAACCTTTAACTCTGTACTAAAAGGTTTTTTCTTACCTAACCTTAAAATTTATTTCCTAATTTCCATAAATTAATTAGGTGGCGACTCTAAAAAATAATTCTGAAATAGAGGCCAAATATGATGTAGCTTTTATGGCTCACATAAAAGTGAACTGTAACACCCTCTATTCTACCAAAAGAAAATTTATTGATAATGATAAACATATATGACATACAAAATTTAGGAGCCAAAACAAAAAGGTACTATAATTAGTCTCGACATATCAAGTTGTCGACTTATTTCATTAATATCCCTTAAGATTAGCACTCCATCATATTCAAACCAAGTGCTTTTTGATAGGTCTAAGCATCATTCTTTATTTTCTCCACAAGATAACAAATTGAATCAATAGTAAGAGACTTCTGATAATAATAATCAAGACTAGCATCCACGAATGATTTCTTCTCTCGTTTTCTCCAAGGGAAGTCACTCCCGCAATCAAGCTAACCATATGCATCTCTCGAAGTTCCTTAGTTTCCTACATAATAGAAAGCTTTTCTTACTGTTTCGTACATATATTATAATAAAATTAAGATACTCAAATAAACTAAATTATGATTAATAGAAGCATGCCTGATGATCGTCCATCAGTGCATCTAAGTCCGTCAAAATCAAATTAAAGCATGCACTAGAGCAACGAGCAAAAATAGCTTCTTGGCCATTTTTCACCTCATGAGTTTTCACGCCAAATTTTCTTAGAAGTGCTTTGTGGACCATTTTGAACTATAGGGTCATCATCTACTATAAGCGCTTTCAGTTTTTTCTCAATATTGGGGTTAGAATTCCTCTTGCTCATGGAAGAAGCCATGTCACAGGATAATGACATCTTTCCTGATATTAGCATTTAATAGATCACAAACATTAATATAAAATTAGTAATCATAATTTAGGGCTTGTAAAATTGTCATAAACATTTGCTTTTTGGTACTATAACATCTTGATTGCCTGAGTTACAAAATCCATAACCTTGAGTTTCTTTAAAAATTTCCTCTTGAATCATATACGACACTAGCCGTGAGGTTGTCTTTAACTTGAAATTGATCTAATATTATAGCCCACTATTGAAATCTTTACCAAATGAGAAAAAGTATGCATTTTGTTCACACGGCGATTTACCATGTTATATATACAAATGTCATGTTTATGGATACCTTTTTGGTACATATATATATTTATATCTCAAATACAACACTTGCATTTTTAAGTAGTCACTCTAACACTAAACAGTAATCCAATGCTACCATGCAACATGCTGAGGATTTTTTAATATGACCCATTAACATCCATTGTGAAACATAACTATTCTTCTTAAAATAAGATCTCAATTCCTTCAAGTTGACCATAATCTAATGTTCTTATTCAAAGAAATGGATAAAATAATTTATTCTCCAACAAGCATGACATTTGAATGATGGGACTCAAATAAACAAGAGAAAGAAGTACGAATTTCATTCTATGAAAAGTAAAAATTAATCAGGCGATGCTACTACTTTTCTTTTGCCCAAAAGGAAAACTTGAATGCTTTACCTCGACAGTACTTAAACAAGAATGCCTAGCATCTCTATATTTATATAGAAAAATAAGCAACATCACTTTCTCATTAGTCACATTTGACAAAGAACATTAATGCTAACTCCAAAAGAGAAATTAAAACTAAGATTTCAAATAACACAACTAGATATACTCATTAGTTTTTTGGTACTATGTTAAAGAACTATGTAAATAGGAATGACCAATTTATGAAGATGCACATAGTGATATGACCATTTTATGAAGATGCACATAGTGATATCTTATAGATCAGATTTCTATTGCTTTTGAGAAAGATGCATTTTGAAGATGTAATTCTTCAAATCTTGAACATCATTTAGTTAGTTATTTTCTAATCAGATTATAATATTCTAGAAATAAATTTTTTACTACCCTATTTAGAAAGGCATAATACATTAACAGGCCCTCAAACTTGGCCTCAACTGGCAAGTATGCCTTCCAACTTTGGATGTGCAAAAGTAGGCACCTTAACTTGTCTCCACTTTGTCATTTGAACACTCCAACTTATAAAATGATTGTTTAGATAGCTCTAAAATTTGTGTGCCACATCAGTGCACCGTCAGCATTTGTGTTTATATGTTACAAGTTGAGGTGTCTACTTGTGCACACCCAAAGTTGGAGGGCATACTTGCTGAGACCAAGTTTGAGGGTCTACCTATGTATTTAGAAATAAATCTATAGTAGATTTGATGTCTTTATAGATGTACTAGGTGAGTTGATGCTCATGCCGTGCACGAGCCTAAAATTATATTATTACAAAAATTGAAAAGCTAGTATCAATTAGATTGGTAAATTTGAGTTTAATGAATTGTTACAACCCAAAATTCCTAAGATGTATTGACCATATAGTTGTTTTGGAACTTGGAAAGGTTCTGGCTTGTGTAGAGGCATAGTCTTCTTTATTGGAGCAGATTAGAGCCCAATAGTTTGATGATGCAAAGTTGTGCAAAATTTGAGACAAGGTGTTGAAGGAAAAGCAAGGGAGGAAATTCTTCATGATGAAGGCATTATGAGGATCAAGGGTCGCATATGTGTTCCCTAGGTGGAGATTTGATTGGACTGATCATGGAAGACGCTCACAGTTCAAGGTATTCCTTTCATCCGGAAGCTACAAAGATGTATCGATATTTGAAACACCATTATTGGTGGTGCAGCATGAAGAAGGGTGTTGCATGATTGAGTCTAGGCATTTGAATTGTCAACAAGTGAAGTGTGAGCACCAAAAGTCGGAATTGAAGTCCGACTGTCACAACAAAGCCTTTCCTCATTGTAGAGCCTCTGAACGGTCCTAATATGTTCAAATACGTATTCTACGTTAGAACACAAGTCTGTAGACACCCATATTACTGTGTTAAAGTTTCAGACCCAAGAAGTTACCCAAAATTGGATTCCAAGCCCTGCAGAGTAAAACGGAGAGTTTCCCCAAAGTTAGTCAACACATGACCCAAGGAGTCTAAATATCAAAGATGAACCAAATTGACATCAAATCAATGATTAATTTAAAAAATTACGCCTTTTAACTTAGGGTTCATAAACCCCAATATTCTCAAATATCTTGCATATCTCGTCAAAAATCTCCTTAAACTGAGGTCTCAAGCTCCAAATATGTGAATGAGTAGTCTAAACTCGAAATGGGGAATTAAATACCTTCTGCCCAGCGATTTACGCACGCACAAACCTTTACCCGCTTTTGACTCCAAATGCTTGCATCTCATGAAGTTTTAATTAATCGGCTTATAGTCCACGTACGATGCACCATTTTTCGTATTAGCGATTACGGATGACGCGGCCTCCTTTAGAGTGGGCTTAGCCCCACTTAGCTGCAAAACACCGCACCCTGGCCACCCGCACACGGTGTGGCTGCAAGACGAGCCAAATATCACAGAAGCGAAACACTAGAAAACCAAAAAATCAACCAAGTTTATAACTTCGATCCAACGCCCAAAACTCATCTGGAACCCCCTAGACACAAACAAAATATGGAAACGAGTCCTAAAATATCAAAAAAAAAAAAAAAAACTTGCTCGCGTTTAAAAATCAATAACACGGGGTCCTCTTGGCCCGACATTGACCAAGGGCAACTCCAATTCTCATAAAACTAGATTTCCAACCAAAAGTCAAAATACCCTCGAGTAACTCGGGAATCAAACCAACTACTCAACCTAGTCATAATGGACATGTAACGACCAGTTAGGTCATTTTTACTATTTTACCCCTATTGGCCCTTCCCCTAGATTCATTAGATTATATTTGACTTGTGGGGATGAGTGGAACGATTCCCGAGGCATTCAGATGTGATTTGGAGTGAGAAAATAGTATATTTGGAAACTTTTAAGTGTTTGGTTGACAAAAGTCAACAGTGGGATAAATGAGTCTTTTGGACATTTTGTCGATTCCATTAGGTTCGGAATATCGATTAAGACTTGGTTGAGTAGTTGGTTCGGTTCCTGAGAAACTCGAGGGCATTTTGGTCTTTTGGTTGAAAAATCTAGTTTTAAGAGATTTGGAGTTGATCACGGTCAACACGGGGTCACGATGACCTCGTTTCAAAATTTTGAGTGCGTGAATGCGTTCCTAGCATGTTTTAAGAATGGTTTGCATATTTGGTTTATGACCGGGAGGTCTCGAATGAGTTTCAGGTGTTGGATGGAAATTTAGAAGTTGCTTGATTTTTTAAGTGTCTGGTGTATGCACCCGTGAGGTTGGGCTCATACTTATGCGTGGTGGGCTGCATGTGAGAGGGGAGGTGAGATAGGTTAGGTTTCCACTTGTGAAGCTAAGGCCGCAGGGGCGAAGCCGCACCTGTGGACCTGAGGGAATTAATGAGTTCTCGCAGATGCGAGAATTGGGTCGCACCTGCGAGGAATTGAGCGCAGGTGCGAGAATTGCTGAACAAATTTAGATATTTATTCCCCTATTCGTGATTAGACCTCTCATTCACATATTTATCATATGGGAGCTCGGTATAAGGGGATTTTGGAAGATTTTACAAGATACATCTATTGGGTAAGTTCCTAATTTTTGTATTTTGATTATATCACGGATTATTAAGGTGCTAGAAATCATGATTAGGATTGAGGAAATTGGGGGTTTATGAACCCTAGGCTTGGACTAAGATTTTCTTCAATTGAGCATGAAATTGATGTTGGATTTGATTGATTTTTGAGATATAGACTCTATAAAACATGGGTAAACTATTTATGGAATGAATTTCCCATTTTGTCCTTCATGGCTCCGAATCCTATTTTGGGTGACTTTTTGGGTTCGGATTTAAAGTATACTAATATGGGTATCATTAGATTCATATGACTTCCTAGGATAATAATTTGACCTTATTGAACCCAATTTTTCGATGAAATTATGATTTTGACCTTCAGGTTTCGAAATGGTGTTATGGGTTGACTTTTTGGACCCCCATCATTTATAGGGTAATATGGATATAGATTAACTCGTATTCTTACTTATAATCCGAATTTGAACAGTTTGGGATCGTTCAGAGGCTCACGAAAGGGCAAGGCATTGTTGTGTTTTTCGGACTTTTATTCCAGGCATGTTGGGACCATGAACCTTAACTTAAGAGTCGTGGTTGGTTAAAATTGGACTAATAAGAGGAGACAATAGGGTAACAAAAGGGGGTTCCGATACTTATTAGGTGACACACACTTGTATTGGATACCGATGTCATGACAAGGGTATTTGCGTAATTTCTATTGTATAGTCTAGTCTGAATGCCATGCTTTGGGCATGAGCTAATAGCATAGTGATAATGTCCAAATTCACTCCTCCAAGAGAAAGTGTACACGGTCTTCGCAATATAATTTACCCAACTATGAGTCGGGGTCGATCCCACGGGGAACAATATACTAGGCGATTTAAACAAGTAAGGAATTATCACCAACTAAGCTAAGCCAAACACTTTTTCAATATCTGGTTTTTTGATTTAAAAACTAACAAAGATAAAACTAACTAGAAAGCGGGTAAAATGATCAACTGCCACAAGTTTGGATACAAGGGAAATTACGCTCAAGTAATGATCCAATGTATTTCACGATTTTACAACTAAGAGCGGGTTTATGTTAATAGATAATGATTTCTAAAATCTCATTGAAAGTCTTCCAACCAAATCAATGAATTTGACTCTAAGCATTTCCAAGCCTTAGAGTGTGATATTAGGCACAATTAATTTAACCTCATGTAACTATCCTCTTCCTAGCTCAAGTTATTAGATGGGTGTCACGCCCCGAACTATGGCCTGGGCGTAACACGACACTCGAGCCTTGCTTGCATGTGTCCGAGCGAACCCATGGCTTGCTTGTCAACATGGGCATTAAAACAATATATCTATATGATGCAATTTAAATGAATCATGAAAATATAATTTGCGGAATAAAGTCTTAGAATTATCTCATAACATGAAAATTCGTGAAAACGTAATAGTCTGCAAACATGAAAGCATAACTGACTCTGTGAACTAATATCTGTCTATGAAACCTCTAAAACATGTCTGAATACTAACTACCAGGACATGGCCCCGGACTACCATAAATTGCATACTAATACGGACTCCATGTGAACCCCGAGAGGAGTGGGGGCTCGCTAATAAGTCGATAATCGAGGTGATCCCATCGCGTGTGTGTATGTCTCGAAAATCGTATCCGCACCGTGTTGCGTGTGCCCCGGCAAAAAGGGACGTTATTACATACGGTGAATAGTACTAGTATGTAAAACTTGCTGAAATGAAGAACATGGCACAACATAGGTATAGGACATGAACTCGAAATCGAATGTAACTTGAACATGAGTATGAAACGTGAGTAAAGTCTCGAAAACAAGAAATCAATGGAAATACATGTATATAAAAGCGCTTTGTAACGTGGGGAATGCTATAGTATAACCTACAACATGGTCCGGTACTTGCGTCCTACCAAAGAACACTCACACCTTGCCGGGATATGAGATTTAAGTAATAATAGCATGTAAGGATCCAAACCGCAAAACGGGTGTTGCTCCTTCGACAACCCTTATCCTACGGTGGCGACGTAGTTTCAGGCTATCTGAGCCTTTTCGGTTAACTAAGCAATCCCAAAAACATGAACATGATATAGTTGGCTAAGAAGCCCATGATTTTCGTGAAATAACTTGTAATCATGATTTCACGAAATAACTTGTAACATGGTTTCATGAAATATCTTGTAATATGGTTTCATAAGATAACTTGTCGTAGTCTTGCAAACATGTTCTTGATTCATGAGTAATAACAATAGTTCATAATTATATATATAATTGACTTGAAAACATGCTTGTAACTTGCTACACAAAATCATAAAATTTCATATAAACATAATGAGAACACATGAGGAAGAATTCATGATTCATGGACTAAGCTAGGGTTCCTAATAACCATAATGGAAGATTAGGAATACAATAACGAATATAGATACAAAATTCATATACATAAATACATAACTATAGGCTACCAATATGTTGGGTTTAATGCCCTAGGGTTTGAACTTCATGGATATCAAGAAACGGAGCATGGGAAGAACGTAGAGATTCCCACACGTGGATAGAAGTTCTACATACCTTAATTGCTCCAAAATCTTGAATTAAAGACTTGAATTTTGGAGAAGATTTCCTAAATCTTGATTCTTGAACCTTGGGATGGGTTTTCTTGAAAACCCTAGTTTAGGAACAATGATTTCTTGCTTAGATTATTAGAATATATGTTAGAATTGAGTTGGAAGGGTTTGGATTGACTTACCTTGATGTTTTGGATTGTTGCTAGGGCTTGGAATTGTGAATAATGAAATAGAAGAACTCAAGGCTTGGATTTATACAAAAATGAGACGGAGGTCATATGGACATATTATACGGTCCGTATAAAGTTATACGGTCTGTATAAGACCATAGTTTATCATGGCTGAACAGAACGTCGATTTGGAGCGTCCTGAAGTACGGACGAGTTATACTGTCCGTATAAAATTATATGGGCCGTATAACAGGTTCGTATAACATGATCGGTGAACGGACTGCACTGTAATCCTTCAGTAAAATGGCCATAACTTTTTGTACAGAGGTCCCCTTGACCCCCATAATATACCGTTGGAAAGGTATTTCAAAGGGCTACAACTTTTATTCAGGAATTTTTCCCAAATTCATAATTAATAAAGGGGTTATGGTCATTGGAAATAAGATCTTCTATAAACTCACTTGCAAACATGCCCCGTAGAGTGGCTTCCAACTTTGCTTTGCCCAAAGACATTTCTTATGACTTGATTAGTTTTCAAAACACTTCCTATAACCCTCATATTAGTTCCATTATGTTATCATCTTATGAGTCAAACCTTCGCCTGAAGCTACGAGGTGTTACAAAATCTCCCCCTTGGGATCATTCGTCCTCGAATGATGGGTCATGGTTAAGAATATGGCTGGACATGGCTTGACTACATGAAAGTGAAGGAAATATGACATGAAACATGGAGACTGAACTAACATGACATGGTTAAATGGAAACGTGAACACTGAGACATGAACATGGGCACTGGATATATGACATGAGCGTAAAACATGAGACATAACATGACATGGGCTATGGAAAGTTACCTTGAGAGTTCTCTGCTTGCTCTTTAAACAAAAATGGGTACTTAGACTTCATATCCTCCTCGGCTTCCCACGTAGCTTCCTCAACTTTCTGACTCCTCCACAGGACTTTCACTGAGGCTACTTCCTTAGTCCTCAACTTGAACCTGACAGTCAAGAATGGCTACGGGGATCTCCTCATAAGTTAAACCATCCTTAACTGTTATAGTATCAACAGGAACAACCAATGACGGGTCCCCTACACACTTCCTCAACATGGACACATGATACACGGGATGTACAACAGCCAAATCTTGTGGCAACTCAAGTTCATAGGCTACTAGATCGACCTTTCGCAGAATTCTATAAGGTCCAATATATCTGGGACTGAGCTTCCCTTTCTTGCCAAATCTCATAACACCCTTCATGGGTGAGACTTTAAGGAACACCCAATCGTCAACTGAAAATTCTAAGTCCCTTCGCCTCACATCTGTGTAAAACTTCTGGCGACTCTGAGCCGTTTTCAAATGCTCCGGTATTAACTTAACTTTCTCCATAGTCTGGTAAACCAAATCTGGTCCTAGCAACTCTACTTCACCAACTTCGAACCAACCAATTGGTGATCTACACCTTCGCCCATACAGAGCTTCAAACGGTGCCATCCCAATGCTAGCATGATAACTGTTATTATAGGAAAACTCGATGAGAGGTAAATGGTCATCCCAATTACCTTTGGAATCTAGGACACATGCTCTCAACATGTCCTCAAGGGTCTGAATAGTGCGCTCTGCCTGGCCATCTGTTTGTGGATGAAAAGCTGTGCTGAGGTTCACCTTGGTACCCAATCCTTTTCGAAAGGATTTAAGTTCGCCGTGAACCGAGCACCATGATCCGAAATAATGGATACCGGGGTCCCATGCAATCTCGACAATTTTATTAACATACGGCTTGGAAGCATCTTCGTTGAATCTGTGGTCTTGACTGGCAAAAAGTGCGCCGACTTAGTAAGCCTGTCAACGATCACCCAAATAGAGTCATGTCTTCTGGTTGAACGAGGTAGACCTGATACAAAGTCCATATTGATCATTTTCCATTTCCAGACAGGAATATCAATATTCTGAGCCAAGCCACCGTGGCCTCGGTGTTCGGCTTTCACTTGTCGACAATTCGGACACTTAGCTACAAACCGCCACACTCTTCTTCATATCGTTCCACCAGTAAATCTCCTTAAGATCATGATACATCTTAGTGGAACCTGGGTGAATGGAATACCTGAAATTGTGAGCTTCTGATATGATTCGCTCTCTGAGCCCATCTACATCTGGAACACACAATCTACCTCGGCACCTCAAGGTACCATCATCTCCCCCTTCTTCGAAAGCCGTCGTCTTATGCTTGTGAATCCCCTCTTTCAGCTGCAACAAGTAGGGATTATTAAACTGTTGTTCCTTGACTTCAACGACTAAAAAGGAAAGAGCCCTATTCTGAACAACCACACCACCATCCTCGGAGTCCAAAAGTCGAACTCCAAGATTGGCCAAACGGTGAACTTCCTTTGTCATAACTCTCTTATCTACATCCACGTGGGCTAAAATTTCCATGGAACGCCGACTAAGAGCATCAGCTACAACATTCGCTTTCCCCCGATGGTAAAGAATATCCACATCATAATCCTTAAGCAATTCGAGCCATCTCCTTTGCCTAAGATTTAGCTCCCTTTGCTTGAAGATATACTGTAAGCTTTTATGATCTGTGAAAATATCAACATGCACTCCATACAAGTAATGACGCCATATCTTAAGTGCAAAAACTACAGCTGCCAACTCTAGGTCATGAGTCGGATAATTCTTTTCGTGGACCTTGAGCTGACGAGATGCATAAGCTACAACTTTACCATGCTGCAATAAGACACATCCGAGACCAACTCCCGAGGCATCACAATCACGTGCGGTTCCCCGGGTAGAGTCAAAACCAATCTCGAAATTTAACGAAATTTAACTTCCTTCTTCATCAACTTGGTCAATGGTGCTGAAATAGACGAAAATCCCTCTACGAAACATCGGTAATAGCCTGCTAGACCCAAGAAACTACGGATATCTGAAACTGATGTGGGTCTGGGCCAATTCTTAACGGCCTCAATCTTGTGAGAGTCAACTTGAACACCCTCAACAGAAATCACATGACCTAAGAAGGATACTGACTTGAGCCAAAATTCACACTTAGAGAATTTTGAGAAGTTTGCATATAACTTGCGGTCCTGAGAATCAAGAACTATACGAAGGTGTTCGTATGCTCGGACCACTACGGAGTAAATGAGGATATCATCTATGAAGACAATGACAAAGAGGTCGAGATATGGCGTGAAGACTCTATTCACGAGGTCCATAAATGTCGCATTGGGCATTGGTCAAACCGAAAGACATAACACAGAATTTGAAATGACCATATCTGGTTCTAAAGGCTGTCTTAGGAATATCTTGTCCCCTAAGCTTAAGCTGATGGTAACCTGACTGGAGATCTATCTTGGAGTAACATTGGGCACCCCGAAGCTGATCAAATAAGTCATCTATTCGTGGAAGAGGGTATTTGTTCTTGATTGTGACTTTATCGAGTGGCGATAGTCAATGCACATACGCAAAGAACCATCTTTCTTGTGCACAAAAAGGATCGGGCACCCCATGGAGAGACACCGGGTCGGATAAAACCCTTGTCTAGAAGATCTCGAGTTGAGCCTTAAGCTCTCGTAATTCAATTTCGAGCCATCCTATAATGCGGAATAGATATAGGTTTCGTACCTGGGAGTAGGTCAATTGCGAAATCAATTTCCCTATCAGGAGAGATTCCGGGAAGATCCTCGGGAAAGACTTCGGAAAACTCATTAACAATAGAGACTGACTGAAGAGTTGGGGTCTGGGAAGCTGAATCCCTAACCCGAACGAGATGATAGATATAACCCTTAGACACCATTTTTCTTGCTTTGAGGTAAGAAATAAACCTACCCTTAGGACTTACTGAATCACCCTTCCACTCTAAGACTGGCTCATTAGGAAACTTGAAATTTACAGCTTTGGTTCTACAATTAACCGACGCATAACATGAATATAACCAGTCCATGCCCATGATTACATCAAAATTTACCATTTCTAACTCACATAGGTCAGCTGGAACGACATGGTGATAGACTCTGACTGGACAACCCTTATAGACACGTCGGGCTATGACTGACTCACCAACTAGAGTTGACACTTCAAAAGGTTCCTTTAGCTTTTCAAGTACAATACCAAATTTCCTAGAAACATAAGGGGTGACATAGGATAAGGTGGATCCAGGGTCCATGAGAGCATAAACATTGAAACTAAAAATGGTAAGTATACCTGTGACAACATCAGTACGAGCATCGATATCCTGACGCTCGGTCAAAGTATACAAACGGTTTGGGCCACCGCTTGTGTTGCAGGATCTAGCTGGTGCACGTCCTGCCTGAGTTTGGTTATTATGAGGAACCGACAGATTTATTGACTGAGTTCAATTACCTCCTGTGCCTTGTCTGATTGAAGGGCAATTTCGCTGAACATGGCCCGGCTGGCCACACCCATAGCAATTATTCGATCCAGAGCGGCACTCCCCAGGATGCCTCTTCCCACACTTAGCACAAATCGGATAGGTGAAGTTACTCTGAGTCACACTGGCCTGAGATTGGGAGCCTGACGACATGAAATTCTGCTGACTTTTATCTTTCCTGAACTTGGAAACTGGAGCACTTGCTGTGGACGGAGCAGTCCCGCCGACCTCGTTCTTAAAGAATTTCCGTTTTCGTTCCCGCCCGAACCGTCCGGTAGACTTGACCCTCTTGTCGAACTCCTTGTCTTTCTTTTCGCAAGGTTTCCTCCTCCTTTAGCCTTGTCTCATTGCCCGTACGAAAGCAACCATCTTGGAGATGGTCATTCCCCCATTCTCAGGCAAAAAGAATATTGGCCCCATCATACAAATGGGAATCAAGTCCTTCAACAAACCTTCCGACTCTCGCCCTCATGTTCGGTACCATATTTGAAGTATACTTGGCCAGACTGACAAACTCCAAATAGTAGTCCTGAACTGATCTGCCATTCTCGCTAAGCTTCGAGAGAATTGCTCGCCCTTAGCTTCCCCGACCTCACCGGCATGAAGTGGTCTAGGAATGCACTTGCAAACTCATCCTATGTAAGCATCAGCGCATCCTCACCTCGGGACACCCCAAGATTCGTACCATGTGTTAGCAATGCTCTGCAGCTGATGAGCTCCAAAAGTAGTTGCTTCAGTTTCTGTAACTATCATAATCCCGAAGATTTTCTGAAGAGCATCAATGTAGTCCTGAGGGTCTTCGTCTTTCTTTGTCCCCGTGAAGACTGGGGGATTCATTCTGAGGAAATCCTTAGTCTTAGAAGACTCTCCATTATTTCCTGAACTTGACCCAGATTCCTGACGTTGGGCCTGAGCTGCTACCAGTTGTGTGAGCATATTGATAGCATTCCTAACATGCCCATCCGAATCAGTAGGAAGTGTAACAGTAGGAGCGGTTGGGGCTGCTGTCTGAGTCGGAACGATATCTTCGCGAGTTGCTTCCGCAGTAGCCCCTTGGCTAGTGGTTGTAGCCTTTCTGGTGTATTTCTTTTTCGCAGGCATTTTCTGAAAATACGTACACTCACGAATTAGAAAGACATCCTAAAAGTACTGCTCTAACTGCACGATCTAGAATATGAAAGAAGTGAGACAATCTTGAATGTCTTGGTGGTCAACTGTTTATATGTATGGGGTCCTCACACATATAAAAGTGACCCCATTGGACACGGTTTCATAGACTGCCTAAAGGCACTTGAACCTAGGCTCTGATACCAAGCTTTGTCAAGCCCCGAACCATGGCCTGGGCATAATACGGCACTCGGGCCTTGCTTGCATGTGTCCGAGCGAACCTCATGGCCTGCTTGTCAACATGGGCATCAAAACAATATATCTATATGACGCAATTTAAATGAATCATGAAAATATAATTTGCGGAATAAAGTCTTGAAATTATGTCATAGCATGAAAATTCGTGAAAACGTAATAGTCTGCAAACATGAAAGCATAACTGACTCTGTGAACTAATATCTGTCTATGAAACCTCTAAAACATGTCTGAATACTAACTACCAGGACATGGCCCTGGACTACCATAAATTGCATACTAATACAGACTCCATGTTGAACCCTGAGAGGAGTGGGGCTCGCTAATAAGCTGATAACTGAGGTGATCCTACTGCGCAGGTGTATGCTTCTGAAAATCGGTATCTGCACCGTGAAGTGCAGGCCCCGGGCAAAAAGGGACGTTATTACATGGTGAATAGTACTAGTATGTAAAACTTGCTGAAATGAAGAACATGGCACAACATAGGTATAGGACATGAACTGAAACTGAATGTAACTTGAACATGAGTATGAAACGTGAGTAAAGTCTCGAAAACGTAAATCAATGAAAATACATGTATATAAATCATTGTAACGTGGGGAATGCTATAGTATAACCTTCAACATGGTCTGGTACTTGCGCCCTACCAGCAGAACACTCACACCTTGCCAGGGGATATGAGATTTAAGTAATAATAGCATGTAAGGATCCAAACTGCATAATGAAGGTGTTGCCTCCTTGCTGACAACCCTTATCCTACGGTGGCTACGTAGTTTCAGGCTATCTGAGCCTTTTCGGTTAACTAAGCAATCCCAAAAACATGAACATGATATAGTTGGCTAAGAAGCCCATGATTTTCATGAAATAACTTGTAAATAACTTGTAATCATGATTTCACTAAATAACTTGTAACATGGTTTCATGAAATATCTTGTAATATGGTTTCATAAGATAACTTGTCGTAGTCTTGCAAACATGTTCTTGATTCATGAGTAATAACAATAGTTCATAATTATATATATAATTAACTTGAAAACATGCTTGTAACTTGCTACATAAAATCATAAAATTTCATATAAACATAATGAGAACACATGAGGAAGAATTCATGATTCATGGATTAAGCTAGGGTTCCTAATAACCATAATGGAAGATTAGGAATACAATAACGAATATAGATACAAAATTCATATACATAAATACATAACTATGGGCTACCAATATGTTGGGTTTAATGCCCTAGGGTTTGAAATTCATGAATATCAAGAAACGGAGCATGGGGAAGAACGTAGAGATTTCCCACATGTGGATGGAAGTTCTACATACCTTAATTACTCCAAAATCTTGAATTAAATACTTGAATTTTGGAGAAGATTTCCTAAATCTTGATTCTTGAACCTTGGGATGGGTTTTCTTGAAACCCTAGATTAGGAACAATGATTTCTTGCTTAGATTATTAGAATATATGTTAGAATTGAGTTGGAAGGGTTTGGATTGACTTACCTTGATGTTTTGGATTGTTGCTAGGGCTTGGAATTGTGAATAATGAAATAGAAGAACTCAAGACTTGGATTTATACAAAAGTGAGACGGAGGTTATATGGACATATTATACGGTCAATATAAAGTTATACGGTCCGTATAATATGACCATATTTTATCATGGCTGAACAGAACGTCGATTTGGAGCGTCCTGAAGTATGGACGAGTTATACGGTCCGTATAAAATTATATGGGCCGTATAACCAGTTCGTATAACATGATCGGTGAACAGACTGCACTGTAATCCTTCAGTAAAATGGCCATAACTTTTTTGTACAGAGGTCCCCTTGACCCCCATAATATACCGTTGGAAAGGTATTTCAAAGGGCTACAACTTTCATTCAGGAAGTTTTCCCAAATTCATAATTAATAAAGGGGTTATGGTCATTGGAAGTAAGACCTTCTATAAACTCACTTGCAAACATGCCCCGTAGAGTGGCTTCCAACTTTGCTTTGCCCAAAGACATTTCTTATGACTTGATTAGTTTTCAAAACACTTCTTATAACCCTCATATTGGTTCCATTATGTTATCATCTTCTGAGTCAAACCTTCGCCTGAAGCTACGAGGTGTTACACTGGGTTTAATGACACAAATTCTTGTTAGTTAATCTTTCCCAACCTAGATTTCCTCTTCCGAGCTCAATAAAAGTAAATGGGCGAGTCTTAGGGTTAGCTACTCCCTTAAGAATCATTCAAAACTAGATTAATTAAAGAAACAACGACCCACTTCATTAGAAATAAAAATCATTCAATACATAAGCAAAACAAGAGTTTGATCCAAAACTTTAACCATGTATATATCCATAAATAAGTTTCAAGTAATGTAATAAAATACATATGCAATACAAAGCAAGGAATTGAAGAATGGGTTAAGAAATTTATCATTAAGAGCTCCAATCTTCCCCTCCAAAGGTGTGGTATAAAAACCCTAGATCCAAAGCTCGTAAAATGGCCAAAGATAAAACTATATTTTCTCTCTTATCTTCCTTTTATAGTTCCACAATTTTCCCAATCAAAATTAAAACAAAATAGCCACAGATTATCGGAATTGCAGATCTGGCCCGTTTTTGCAGATTTAGCCACTTTTTTCGTTTTCTTCAATTTAATCTCTTTTTGACTTGTTTTCACTTGCTTTCTTTTTCGATCACTTCTAAATCATATAAACCTATAAAATAGGAGTAAACGATATTAAATGCACTATTTTCTCAATCAAACATTGCAAAAGTCTAAGCTTAAAGAAGAAATAAGTTGGTAAAATACCAACTTATCACATAGATTGATTGTATTCGTGATTAGGATATGAGGTCCCATATTTACTGCTTCAGTGCTTATTACCTGTCTCATTGTGATTACGTGTTCTCATCACTCCTATATACTCGTTTAAAAGTAGAAAAGAAGCTAAAGTTTGAGTCTTTATTGCTTAGCTTGATGTCTTATTGTGTTGCATGTCATATTAATCCTTACATAGTATGTCATGTGAATTTTGAGAATACTTGTGAAAGGTCCGATGGGAAATAATTCCGGACGGAGTGATGATGGTATTCTGGGGATTGGCTATATAACAGGTAATGTGGGCCTAAGAGCCGGTATTGTGATTGGAAGCCTAAAATGGCTGAGACCCGACATGATCTGGGAGATCTATGAATGCCGGATTGGTATATAGGCCTCACGAGTCCCTTATGGATTACGATTCGTCAATGTTCGAATGTGTGTGTACCAGGAGATGGAAAATGCCTTGCATTGCATTTCATTTCATACTATCTCATTGATTCCTTGGTTGTGATTTGTTGAGTTGTTGCCCGAATTGCTTTCTACTTGGGAACTTGACAGACTTGTGGATTAGAAGCTTCATTTTGTCTTATAATCCGAGATTGTTGCGATTTATTGTGATTATTATTACTGTGGACTAATAGCAGTTAAGTGTAGAAATGGTAATCGTAGGCCAGCCCTCGTCTTCGTTTTTGTCAAGGTGGGTCGACGATGCTGCTGAGTACCCATTGTTGTTTCTACTCATGCTACACTTGCTGCACTATTTTTGGTGTGCATATTTTGTACCTGGTATGAGCATCGCTCAAGAATTCACCGGTCGTTGAGGAGGCCATTTCGAGACTTCGCGGTGAGCTATTATCTGACTCGTAGCACCGAACTCCTCATCTTTCCTTTATTTCCTGTCTTTCATTTTCGGATAGTTTTGTATTTTCACGATGTATTCCCAGACTTGTATTCCTTTTTAGTTCGTTCTGGTACTAGTGCCACCCGATTCGGGGATGGTTGTACCTTTAATTCTGCACTTTAATGATTATAAGGCTTTAAAGACTTAGAAGTTGACTTGTATGTTTATTAAGCACTATTTCTTACATTATTTGTTTGAGATTTGGGTGGTGGATGGCTTACTGACTCGGAGGAGTTAGTGCCTTCACGAATCTGTAAATACGGTCGTGACAAATTGGTATCACAGCTTCAGGTTAATCGATCTCACAGGTGCAAGAACAACGTCTAGTAGAGTCTTGATTATTGTATGATGAGATCCGTATCTATCTTCGAGAAGGTATAGGGCATCTGGGAGAACTCTAATCTTTCATTCCTTATCGTGCGTACTTGTCATGACCCAATTTCACTAAGTTGTGCAGGCACCTACCATTTCCCACCTCGGTAGGCGAACTCTTTCCCAAATCATCAATTTAAACCATAACAAAGTAAATAGAGTAGAATAAGTAGAAGCCTGAATAAAAAAATAATCATAAGTGCGGAATATAAATATAATTCCCGAGGAATTGATGTGACTCGTACAAGAGCAACTAAGTAATGTCTAGAAAATACAAGTCTCAAATGCTAAACACATCTTTTTGAATGGAAGAAAATAAAGATAGGGATAGAAGAGTCTCTAGGCAGCAACTCGTCAGATGCTCACCTTAGATACTCGCAAGCCAGGCCTAGGAAATCAGTCTCGGAAGTGGAAGTGGAACCTGTCTGAAAACTCTACACCTCGAAAAAGAGTGTAGCAAGGTAGCATCAGTACAAAAAACACTTACTGAGTAGGCATCATAGGCCGACAACAGTTAGTTAACATATATAAAGGAAGAGACTAAAGAATATACATGGTCACAATCAGGTATAAACACCACATAATCCAAGAATAACAACTCAAGTATATAAGGATCAAATAACCGAATCATAGTCTATAGTGAAGCTTCTAACCACGATCAGCCAATTTTCAATGATTCCTCAAAAAAACCACAAACACCGTACAACCAACAATAGTAATCCGTAGCCGCAAGTATTAGCCTAGAAAAAGTCTACTCCTCGAGTCCATCAATTCCTAAGTAGGTATTAATCAGACACACGACAATCTCAAATCAGTAACCAACCAGGAATTCAATCTTCACGAACACCGTAAAATGCAATAGCTAACGACAACCAGAAATTAGATGTGTCACGACCTAACTAGAGGGCCATGGCGGGCACCTGACTGTACTAGTTAAGTACTATCTAACATACATCTGAGACATCAATATGAACATAGGTGGGCCAGTAGGACCATTATATGATACTCAATAAACTCATAACGAAAATGTTCCTGATTTAAATAGTCTGAAAGACTCATCTATATGGATATGCTAGACATACAATATGAGCCAACAAGGCTGTCATGATCATCTGTGTGGCAATATATGAAACAACAGGACTGAACATTATCTGAATGTACATAACTATCTACAAGCCTCTACTGGAAAACAGAACATAACGTGGTTGGGACAGGGCCCCGCCATACCCATGCATATGTATATGTGTATATATATAATCGTGCTGACCCTTGGCATCTCCAGAGCAAATGGAGTGCAACAATCCTACTGCTGAGCTGACATCCTACTAGATGGATCACCAACCTGTATCTCGGGACCTGCGGGCATGAAACACGACCCCCCCCCAAACAATAGGAGAGTCAGTACGGATAATGTATCGAGTATGTAAGGTATGTAAACAACATATATAAGAATCATGAAAAAAATCTAGGACATAAGAGTTAATCTGCATATCTGAAAGTGTCTGTATAACTCTGTATGCATGCTCTCTTTAAAAAAAAAAAAGGTCATATACATATGCCTTAATACCGTACCCGGCCATATAATATAGGCTTGGTGTTATCCGTACCAGGCCATGACAGGCTCGGTGTTATCCTTACCCAACTGCAGTGGTGTGCATAATAGGTGCTGTACCCGGCCTACTATAGCGCGACTCGGTGTGATAAAATAAGTGTGCATATATATATATAGTGATGTAAAGTTGGTAACCTCTGAATACGTTATGGAGCTAACATCACCAATATATCTTACCTTTACCAGGTCAATGATCTCAAGATCAATTCAAGAATCATAAAAATGAGGTAATAGCATTATCAGGAATCCAAAGAAACATAAGCTTTCTAGCCTTCCAAGAATGGAATCATTATGGATAACGTTCATTTGTTCATTCGTTTTGTTCTTCTCATATGATTCATGCCAAAAAGAAGGAAAGGGATAGCCTTAACATACCTTGTTGCCTACTTAATGTCCAACGTTTACTTCACGAGCTTGCAACTCTACAAACAAGGCAATACATATCTACAATATTTGTAAACTCGTTCTAGGCTAACTAGTGACCTATCGAAATTTGGGCAGCATTTCCCTAAATTTCTTAGTCCAATCCAACTCAAAAACAGCCCACAACATACACAACAATATCAAAAATGACAACAACCAGATATAATAACATAATGAAGTAGAAATCTCTCCAAAACCTTATTCCAAATCAACCCTCAAGGCAGCCAGGACAACAAGTCAACTCATACCTCTCATAACATGCTTTCTTCACTTCAAAACCAATAAGTCCCTCTAGACAAGACTTGATAACAAAGTTAAGGTGGTATTTTTACCTTGAATACTCAGAATCTCCTAGAAAATCTTCTGCTTCAATCCTCAAATCACCAGCCATGTATCAAGCAATGTAACTACTACGATTCTTTACTAGTTTCAAGGTTGTAAGATGAAACCTTTCCTTAATTTGATGAAATATGGTTGTGAGATATTTAAGAGGGTCTAGAGAGAGCCTATACTCTGGTGGTTGAAGTAAAAATCAAGAAAGAGGGCGGTTAGACAAATATATATCTTCCAACAATTTGCACCGCCTCACTTAGGCTAGCTGAGCACGGCTCAAAGCGAGCTACCACCTCGCTTTGGGGGTATCTCGGCGAGGTCCCTCTTCTGCCCGGACAGTCTATCGTAAAACACCCATAACTTACTCCGTACTTATCCAAATTGCAATCTGCCAATTTCATTGGAAAGAAGACTCCCTAAACTTGAATTTACATAGGTTATGGATGCCATAACTCCTCGTATCCAAGGAGATATACCTCTCCCAAGTTGACCCAAAAATCTCGTCCAAAATTCTTCTAATTTTTTCCCAAAGTTTCGACAAACTAAATTCCTTCGATTTGCTTAACTTATATACCTTCCATTACTTATTGCACATGAACTTGAACCTTTATATACATGAGATAAAATCCAATATCTCGTAACCTCGAAGAAGAATCTCAACACTCGAGACCAAGACGACCAATGGACCATATACTTTAATGTATCAAAATGAGAGGTGTAGCGTATTCTTTCTCGATTCACTTAGCTTCTAACTCTCGCATCCTCTAAGAAACATGTTGATGGTCATATTCTATCTCAAGGCATGCTCGTAGATTTCTTGTATAACTTTCCAGAGGGTCCTCAACGCAAGCCTCGATCAAGTGGATCGTAATGGAAACCTCAATGAACGAAGAGATGTGAGGCGCATATCTTATCTCTTTACTTAACTCTGACAATCCTTGGAACTTGTCCCACTCATAATAGCTTGCTTATGTCATGAGATAGCGAAATTTTTCTAAGGTGTAACAAGATGTATGAATGAATGAAATATGGATGCAATGCAATGATACACACATGCTTCTGGCGGAGGATCTCCACGGCTCGACAGTCATGACCCATGGGGGACCCGCGAAATCCATGTACCTGCTGCAGCGCACAGCCCGATCCAAGTCAGTGTTGCGGTACGTGCAACCCGATCCCAGTCAGTGTTACGGTACGTGCAACCCGATCCAAGTAAGTGTTGCGGAACGTGCAACCCGGTCCAATATATGTGTGTGTGGGGGTTGCGGCGTGCAACCTGATCAAAATATATGAGTATCAATGCATGCATGATATCTGTCACGACCCAAAATCCCAAGTCGTGATGGCACTAGTCCCTCCGTACTAGTAAGCCAACATAGCCATAATTAAACGAAAACTAAGTGCAGGAATAAAGCATACACATCATTTCATAAGTCTTAATAAATATCGAATAAGACACTAAGTAGTTTTTACAATTAAACCCCGAAAATCAGTTGTCACCATAATGGAAGGACCAACTAAGAGTGATAAGAGTCTAATACATCATAAGCTGTCTGAAAGTAAGAAAGACAGTGAAATAAAGATAAGGAGAAATTCGGAGCCATCCAGAAGCCATAGAGGTCACCCCGAATCTTACGAACATCTCTAACAGAAAGCCTGGTAGTCGCGGCCTCCACTAGTGCTAGGGATCGAGTCTGCACTCAAAGAAAGGTGCAACAAGTGTAGCGTGAGTACAATAAAAAATAGGTACGCAGCATGCATCGTTGACCGATCCTCTCCAGATCGGAGACGAGAGTTGTTCTAAGATGCCATAACCATATTTGTCCGCCATTAGTCCGAGTATAAGATGATCATAATAACAGCTATACTCACATAACAAATAGATTTCAAGATAAGGCCAAACAAATACCAATAATCACAACAACAATGTAGGAAATGGATAAATGATATGCAAATGCAATGCAAGGCCTTTGTTTCCACTTCCCGATATACACACATTCGAATATTAACGAATTGTGACCTATGGGGACCTTATGAGGCCCATATATCATCGCCTCAGTAGTTTTCTCGGATCACGGCCTCAATTATATCATATCTCAATAACATGTCTCATAGCCAACGGGGCTCAAGTACCAATATAATGTGCCAACATCATCACTCGTCTGGAACAAGATCCCCTCAGACTCACAATCTGTCACGACCCGACTAGGGGGCCATGACGGGTACCCGGAGCTGACTACCGAGCACCACTCATTACACTAGTCATCATAATCATTCTGAACACATATAAACTCCAAGGAAACACATAAATATACATAAGCCGTCACGGCTACAAAAACAATATACAGGAATATACACTAATGAATCCATGAGACGACTACTTCCCATGCATTAACATCTACGAGCCTCTACTAGAGTACTGTGACATAAGGACGGGACAGGACCCCGTCGTGCACATATGTATATACACAAAATAATGCATAAAAAATGGCACCTCCGGAATAATGGAGTGCTCTTGTAAATCTGCTGATGAACTCCTATGAATCTGGGCTACCTCCCTGTCTACCGGTGGGCATGAACACAGCGTCCAAAGAAAGAATGTCAATACGAACATTGTACTGAGTATTAAGGCATGAATACTAATAACATATAAAAGAAATAAGGGAACATCACGTAAGGAAACAACCTGTAACTGAAGGTCACTTAAGATGGAACGATGTATGCTAACTTACATCATAAATATCATCATATCATGTATACATATATATAAGCTGCCCGATCATATAGGTACGGTGTGATCATCATTAGCCCGCGTCCAGGCCTCCCGCGTCCGGGGTAAACATCTCATGCCGCCCACTAGTGGTGTTTGCCCATGCCCTCTAGACATGGTGTATATGATGCCTGCCTTAGCAGTGTCTGCCCGGCCATATAGGCACGGTGTGATCTCATCATCATATACATCTTATAAAGCATGCATTAGAGCTCAAAGACAAACTATGACTCTATCGGGGTGACGTAAGGTCGAGAACCCCCGATTCCGTTATGGAGTAACCATGATCATCATGCCTCACCTTGAAAGAACTAGCACTATAAGGTGAGTGTAACAACAATGAATAACATCAAAGAATCTTTAACTTCATAGAATACCATATCATGAGCTTTAGAATCTCTAGACTTGGACTCATCATCATCATTATCATATTCATAACATATCTCTTAGCTTTATCTCATGAGAAGCTATTTATAACATAGACTCATAGTTTCAGGAATGTAAGGACGTCATGGAGAGTTAAAGGAAGTCATGTCATAAGAATCATGCCTTAGGAAAAGAAGGGACTAGCCTTACATGCCTTTTCGCCTTTCTAACTTGTCGACTAAATGCTTCCTTCTAAGTTCGTAATTCTACATTCAAAGGAATTCACACTAATATTAGATAATCGGAAACATACTTAAGCTTAAGCTAAAGCTAACGAAAATTGGGCAGCATCTCCTTTGTTTTTACAACTTTCTCCATATATCATATAACAACTCCCAAATGTCAACAACGACACCCACAATATCACAATCAACAATCTTCCTCAAACTATACATTATTCAATTCTCCAAATTCCATTCCAAATCATTCATAACCAAAATTACCACACTACGTCGTATTCATCAACACACAATGCTTCTTCAACACTCTTAATATCATTTATAGCAAGATTATATTCATAACATGTCAAGAACTATAGCCCAAATAAAGTCACTATTCAAGAATATTACTATTTTCATATTCACACTCCCCATCCTCCTCCCTTCCATAATCCAAGTCTTTTAACCTCTCAATACTCTAAATAACATGAAATGATCATAAAACTTACCTTTGATTATGTAGAAATGAGTTTTAGATGGAAATGGTTCACTCGAAGAAAACCCTAGCTTCAATTCCAAAGGGATTCCTTGCTTCCATCAACCCTAGCTAGCATTCTTGCACTTGATTCTAATACTTTTGGTGTTTGATCTTCGATTTATCTTGGACTCTTGCAAATAAAGGGTGTGGAAAGTTCTAGAGGTGTGGAGAGTGTTGGAGAGAAAATGGGAAATGAAATAAATGAACTTGGGCCTCCTTATATAAAATTTTAAAATCTGCCCCAACCGTGTTATACGGACACACATACAGTCCGTATAACTTATACGGTCCGTATGTGTGACCGTATAATGCTTCCAGTGGAGGACACTTCTCTGGACAGGTTATACGGTCCCTTATACGGACCGTATAAATTATACGGGTCGTATATGTTGGCCGTATAACTCCCAGTTTTCCAAAGTCGCTCTCGTCGTTCCTTTTTAGCACTTGTTTAACACTTCATTAACAATCTAAGGAGCATTATAACTCTTCTTTAAGACATCATTAAGTGAACATTAACTCGATACGTAGCAAAACCTTTCCGAAACACAATGTATACTTCGCCTTTCTCAACAACCTTCTTCTCTTACCTCGATCGTCTTTGGAATCTTAATTAGAACCATTAAGTAACCTTTCTTATTTGCAGAAACACCGTATACTTCTCAACTTGTGTTAGTCTGTCTACCATACGACGACATGAAATTTTTCGGAGGTATAACACTCCCCCCCCCTCCCTTTTAAAACATTCGTCCTCGAATGTTAAGTTCGCGAGAATTCTACAAAAGTTTCGCCAAAGTTTCCCCTGTCATATGGCGCTACCATCCTGTCACAGCAACCCACAATAACATTGCCTCACAGGGCTACAACACAATAGCAAGGAATTATGGCCACACACGACCAAAAGCATAAAAAGAAAGCATACATACCTCATAATATTGATGTCTCATCTTGGATCTCTTCCGAGGGTGGAAACAAGTGGGGGTACTTGGACTTCATGTTTTCTTCCATTTCCCAAGTCATTTCCTCGTGGTTATTGTTCCTCCATAACACCTTGACTGAAGCTACTTCTTTGTTTCTAAGTCTCCGCACTTGCCTGTCTAGTATGGCAATAGGTACCTTCTCATAAGTCAACTTTTTCGTTACTTGAATATCATCTATCGGCATGATTTTAGTGGGATCTCAAACACATTTGTGGAGCATTGATATATGAAAAACTGGATGGGCTGATTCAAGTTCTGGGGGTAACTCTAGTTCATAAGCTACTTGGCCTATCTTGCGGACAATCTTATAAGGTCCAATGTATCGAGGACTTAATTTTTCCTTCTTGCCAAATCTCATCACACCTTTCATCGGTGATATCTTCAGGAATACCCAATCATCAACTTGGAATTCTAAGTCTCGCGGTTGTCCGCATAAGATTTCTGGCAATTTTGGGCTGTCACTAATCGATCTCGGATAACCTTGACCTTTTCCACCGCTTGTTGAATCAACTCAGGGCCTATTAGCTGTACTTCTCCTACTTCAAACCACCCAATTGGGGATCTACACTTTCTTCCATATAGAGCTTCGTACGGGGGCATCTGAATACTTGAATGATTACTGTTTGTTGTATGCAAACTCAATAAGAGGTAAGTGGTCAACCGAGCTACCATCGAAATCTAGAACGTATGCCCATAACATATCTTCCAGGGTCTGAATAGTGCGTTCAGCTTGCCCATAGGTTTGTGGATGGAACGCTGTGCTAAGCCTTACTTGAGTACCAAAACCTTCTTGGAAGGACTTCCAGAATTTAGCTGTAAATTGTGCTCCTCTATCAGTAATAATGGCCCCCGGGACACCATGAAGTCACACAATCTCTTTAAGATACAACCTTGCATAATCTTCTGCCGAATATGTGGTTCTGACTGGAAGAAAATGAGCTGATTTCGTGAGTTTGTCCACGATCACCCATATGGAGTCATACTTGCGTCGGGAATGAGGCAACCCTACAATGAAATCCATATTAATCACTTCCCATTTCCAGGCTGGGATTTCCATAGTTTGGAATGATCCTCCTGGCTTTTGATGCTTGATTTTCACCTGTTGGCAATTTGGACATTGAGCTACAAATTCTATTATGTCTTTCTTCATTCCATCCCACCAATACATTAATTTGAGGTCATGATACATCTTTGTCGCTCCTGGGTGAATGGAATATCGAGAGTAATGAGCTTTTTCTAGAATCCGATGACGTAGTTCGCCAACATTTGGAACACATAGCCTGTGTCGGTACCTAAGAACTCCATCTGTAGAAACTTCAAATAGCTACTTCTCTTTCTCATGAAGTATATCTCTATAGTGGCTTCATATTGGTGCTCCCTCACCTCTATATCTAAGGACGACACAGCTGGGTTGCGAATACCAATTCTTGCATTGCCTGAATCAATTAGACGAACTCCGAGGCTGGCTAGCTGGTGGAGCACACAAATTAATTCTTTCTTCTCCAAAGGGACCTCACATAGACTACCCATGGATTTGTGGCTAAGTGCATCAGCTACTACATTCGCCTTTCCAGAATGGTATAAAATACTCACGTCATAATCCTTTAATAATTCTAACCACCGCCTCTGCCAAAGATTTAACTCCTTCCGCTTATATATTGAATACTTTTGTGATTTGTATAAATATCAACATGAACGCCATACAAATAGTCTCTACATCTTTAGTGCATGAATAACCACGACCAATTCGAGGTCATGGATCGGATAGTTCTTTTTATGTTTTCGCAACTGCCTTGAAGCATAGGTAATGACTTTATCGTGTTGGATCAATACACAGCCTAATCCGACACCGGAGGCATCACAATACACAACATAACCATCTGGCCCTTCTGGAAGTGTCAGGACTAGGGCTGAAGTTAATCTATCCTTCAATTTTTGGAAACTGCGTTCACAAGCATCAATCCATTCAAATTTTGCTGATTTCTGAGTTAGCTTCGTCAATGGTGCTGAAATAGAGGAAAGCCCTTCTACAAATCTTCTATAGTAACCTGCCAATCCCAGAAAGCTACGGACTTCTGTAGGCGTCGTAGGCCTTGGCTAAGCCTTCATAGCCTCAATTTTCTGAACATCTACTCGAATGTCATCAGCTGAAATAATGTGGCCTAGAAAAGTCACAAAATTTAGCCAAAACTCGCATTTTAAAAATTTTGCATACAATTTGCGAGCCCGAAGAATCCCAAGGACAATACGCAAATGGTCTGCATGCTCTAATTCGGTCCTAGAGTATACTAGAATATCATCAATGAACACGATCACGAACAGATCTAAGAGAGGCCTGAACACATTATTCATCAGATTCATAAACACCGCCGGAGCATTAGTCAACCCAAATGACATTACCCAAATTCATAATGACCATATTTCGTTCTGAAAGCTGTTTTGGGAATATCTTCTTCTCTAACTCTCACTTGGTGTGTTACACCTCGAAAATTTTTTTGTTGATGCACAGTGAGTAGGCTAATGAGGAATATGAAGTATACGATGTTTCGATAAGTAAGAAATAGCATTGGATGATTCCAAATAAGATTTGAAAGACATTCGATGTTAGATGAGAAAGTTGCCAAGAGAAGGACATGTATGCGATAAGTATCGGAAAGGATTTACGAGTAGTAAGTTGATGACAACTTAATGATGTGTTGGGGAAGAGTTATGATGCCCCTTATATTGTTAATGAAGTGATAAACAAGTTCCAAGAAGGTTCCATAAGGATTGGAGATCAAACGAGACGACGGGATCGAACTTGGTGAGGCAGTGAGTTTCACGGCCAGGTTTCACGGCCAACATTGGGTTCCACGGACCGTGGATGGATCCGTGGAACTGCCAGCAGAGAAGACAACTGGCTGGTCATGAACCATGACCAGCTTCACGGACAACACTAGGTTCCACGGACCGTGGAACAGTCCGTGGAACACCCGACGGGCTGAAATGTTTCAAGTCTTTAAATGTGTTCCCAACTTCATTATTTCATTCCCAACATCTCTCCACTTATCTCTAAAGTCTCTAGGGCTTCATATATATTTCATGAACAAGAATCCAAAGGAAATCAAAGGTTCTTATCATCAAAACAAGTGAATCAAAGTAAGAGAACCCATTAAAGTTCATCAAAGACAAGGAATTCAAGTGAGGGAAAATCTAGGGTTTTGCTCAAGTGAGGTATATGCCACCAAGGTTCAATCCTACACCATCTAAGGTAAGTTTTATGATGTTTTCATATTGTTTAAGGTATTTGAAAGTTGAAACACTTGGATTACAAAAGAATATAAGAAATGGGTCATGAATGTGTGAATAGTATCACTTTTGAGTAAATGTGTGGAACGAGTTATGATTCTCGATGCTTTATGAATATGATTATGTTATAAGTGATATTGAGAGTATAGAAATTGACTTTGTATGTGAATGAACATATTATCGAGTTATGACTATGAATATGGAAAATTGAAGTGAATTGTGAAGTAAGAGTAATGTAGATGACTAAAGGCTATTGTGATGATATTGTGAATGTTGTTATTGATGTTTGGGAGTTGATGTGTAATACGAGGGAATTCGAATAAATAAAGGAGATCTTTGTCCGATTTCCTCTAGAATTAGTCATGAATGCTAAGCTATCTATTATCTAATATGAGTATACACTTCAATAAAGGTAGAACGTGAGTCGTGAAGAAGAACGTACAAGTGATAGAATAGTTGCACTAAAGGTATGTAAGGTAAGGCTAACCCTTCTTTCATAAGGCATGGTTCTTTGGCCAAATATTTATCCTTCTACGAGTTCATGTTACTCTCCAATGATCCTATTTCTAGAAGCTATTAAGCTTATGGTGCTCCAATGATACGATTGTACTAAGTTCCTTATACGATGAGTGATACTCTAAGGATAGAAGGTTATGAATGACGATAGTAAAAAAA
>NC_081342.1:58564681-58578407 GCF_029784015.1 Lycium ferocissimum | reverse complement strand
TTTGGGGTGTTGTTTTGATCGCCTTGTCGGCGCATGTACATTTATATGGGCATAGATGTTATCGATGCTATAGATATGTTGTTGCTCAATGAGATTAGAATGATGGTGAATGAAAATCATGATATAATTACGTGGCTCACCTAGAATGTGATGTGCCTTAAGGTAGGAAATAAACCTACCTCTGGGAGACGTTGTATTACCTTTCCATTCTAGTACGGGTTCTCTCAGGAATTGGAATCGAACTTCTTTCATTCTGCGATCGACATTAGCATAATAACAAGCCAACCAGTCCATGCCCATAATCACATCTAAATCTAACATTTTCAGCTCAATTAAATCGACTTTAGTTTGACGATCGCATACCACAATCACACAATTTTTATACACTTGGCTGGCTATTACTGGATCACCAACCGGAGTAGATACCTCAAAAAGTTTAATTGGCTTGTGTTTCACCCGAATACGACTAGCAATATAAGGAGTAATATAAGACAAAGGTAGAACCTGGATCAATCAATGCATAGACGTCATGAGAGAATATGGATAATATATCTGCAACCACATCCGGGGAGGACTCAAGATCCTGGCGTCCGGCTAAAGCATAAATACGGGGTTAGGTGCCACCTGAACTGGATGCTCCCCCTCTGCCCCTACCATGGCTTGCTGGAATCTGGGGAGTCTGCACTATCGGGGGCACAGACGAAGAAGAACCAGCTGCTGACCCTATGGCCTGAACCCTAACTCTACCACTCATCGATGGACAGTATCGCATCATATGAGCAACCTGACCACAGGCGTAGCAAGCATCTGAACCCCGGCGACACTAACCGGAATGTAATCTACCGCACTAGTTACATCGCGGCACCGGTGGTCTTCGCTGGCTAGGATCACCCCCAAATTGAGAACTTGGAACTCTCGAACTCTGACCCCAACCAAAATAAATAGGCCGGTCGAATCTCCTGCCTGCAAATCGAGGAGGTGCACTCGTCGCGGACTGGCCCTAATATCTAGAATACTGTTGCCGCTGACCCCCTCTATACTCACTACCAAAGACCGGCAGATCTAGCCCTTTTGCTATGTCCCCTATCAACGTCTCGCTCACCCCTCTGTGGCTGTTGCTGCTCTTCTAAATTCTGAGCGTGGGCTTGAATATGGGAAATGTCCATCCCCTCTTTCAATGAAGCTGTCAAGCAATCTTTGAACAAATGCAACCCTAAGCCACTCACGAATCGATGTACTCTATCTCCCATGTCAGCCACCATGGTCGGAGCATAGCTAGCCAATGAATTAAAGTCAAGGCTATACTCCCGGGCACTCATATTCCCTTGCTTAATATTCAAGAATTTATCCGCTCTGGCCCGATGGACCTCGAGTGGCAAATAATGGCCAATAAAAGCTTTCACGAACTCTTGCCAAACCGGGGGAGGTGCATTTTCCTTCCTTGAAGATATCCAATTATTATACCAAAGGACCGCTACATTCCGGAGTCTATAAGATACCAACTCTACTGATTCGGTATCGGAGGCATGGATGATTCTCAACGTTCTTAGCATCTCATCAATAAAACTTTGCGGGTCTTCATCCGGCCTTGACCCGAAAAATTCTGGAGGATTTAAACTCATGAAATCACGGACTCTAGCACTAGTCCCCCTATCGCCTGAACCCGTACTCTGCCGCTATGTCTGAGCGGCAACTAGCTGTGTCAACAACTGAATAACTTCGGTCATTTGTTGACCCGAAGCACCCGGTGGAGGAACTGGAGGCATAGGAGTCGGAGCTGAAGCCTCCTCTTGTTCTTCCAGAATAAGCGGAGTGTGAGAGGTATTGGATGGAGCCTCATTATGAGATTCACCTTCTTCTATATTTGTTGGTGGCTCCCTTTCCATCCGCCTTTCATCGTCGTAGCCTTGCCCTTCTCGGGGCCGCCGTAGCTTTTCTCTTTCACCGCATCGCTGAAATTATAACGCACAATTAGAGAGGAGAAAATCTTATAACATGGCTCTATGGCACGATCTAATAAGAAGAAGAATGGTCATTTTTCCTAAATGCCCCGCAACCTCTTGTTTATAAGTGTGGCGCACTTCACACCCATAAACGAGACTCTGCTGGACACGGCTCGTAGATATACCCTAGAAGGGAACTGCTTTGATACCACTTTTGTCACGACCCGACTAGGTAGCCATGATGTGTACCTGGAGCTGACTACCGAGCACCACTCATTACGCTAGTCATCATAATCATTTTGAACACATATAAACTCCAAGGCAACACATAAATATACATAAGCCCTCACGGCTACAAAAATAATATACAGGAATATACACTAATGAATCCATGAGACGACTACTACCCACGCATTAGCATCTACGAGCCTCTACTAGAGTACTGTGACATAAGGACGGGACAGGACCCCATCGTGCCCATATGTATATACACAAAATAATGCATAAAAAATGGCACCTCCGGAATAATGGAGTGCTCCTGTAAATCTGCTGATGAACTCCTATAAATTTGGGCCACCTCCCTGTCTACTTGTGGGCATGAACACAGCGTCCAAAGAAAGGACGTCAGTACGAACATTGTACTGAGTATGTAAGGCATGAATAATAATAACATATGAAAGAAATAAGGGAACATCACGTAAAGAAACAACCTGTAACTGAAGGTCACTTAAGATGGAGCAATGCATGCTAACTTACATCATAAATATCATCATATCATGTGAGCATATATATAAGTTTCCCAACCATATAGGTACGGTGTGATCATCATTAGCCGGGGTAAACATCTCATGCTGCCCACTAGTGGTGTTTGCCCATGCCCTCTAGACATGGTGTATATGCCGCCCGCCTTAGCGGTGTCTGCCAGGCCATATAGGCACGGTGTGATCTCATCATCATATACATCTCATAAAGCATGCATTAGAGCTCAAAGACAGACTATGACTCTATCGGGGTGACGTAAGGTCGAGAACCCCCGATTCCGTTATGGAGTAACCATGATCATCATGCCTCACCTTGAAAGAACTAGCACTATAAGGTGAGTGTAACAACAATGAATGACATCAAAAAATCTTTAACTTCATAGAAAACCATTTCTTGAGCTTTAGAATCTCTAGGCTTGGACTCATCATCATCATTATCATATTCATAACATATCTCTTAGCTTTATCTCATGAGAAGCTCTTTATAACATAGACTCATAGTTTCCGGAACGTAAGAACATCATGGAGAGTTAAAGGAAGTCATGTCATAAGAATCATGCCTTAGGAAAAGAAGGGACTAGCCTTACATACCTTCGCCTTTCTAACTTGTCGACTAAATGCTTCCTTCCAAGTTCATAATTCTACATTCAAAGGAATTCGCACTAATATTAGATAATCGGAAACATATTTAAGCTTAAGCTAAAGCTAACGAAAATTGGGCAGCATCTCCGTTGTTTCTACAACTTTCTCCATATCATATAACAACTCCCAAATGTCAATAATGACACCCACAATATCACAATCAACATTCTTCCTCAAACTATACATTATTCAATTTTCCAAATTCCATTCCAAATCATTCATAACCAAAATTACCACACTACGTCGTATTCATCAACACACAATGCTTCTTCAACACTTTTAATATCATTTATAGCAAGATTATATTCATAACATGTCAAGAACTATAGCCCAAATCAAATCACTATTTAAGAATATTACTATTTTCATATTCACACTCCCCATCCTCCTCCCTTCTATAATCCAAGTCTTTTAACCTCTCAATACTCTAAATAACATCAAATGATCATAAAACTCACCTTTTGATTATGTAGAAACGAGTTTTAGATGGAAATGGTTCACTTGAAGAAAACCCTAGCTTCAATTCCAAAGAGATTGCTTGCTTCCATCAACCCTGGCTGGCATTCTTGCACTTGATTCTAATACTTTTGGTGTTTGATCTTTGATTTATCTTGGACTCTTGCAAATAAAAGGTGTGGAAAGTTCTAGAGGTGTGGAGAGTGTTGGAGAGAAAATGGGAAATGAAAGAAATGAACTTGGGCCTCCTCATATAAAATTTTAAAATCTATCCCGACGGAGTTATACGGACACACATACGGTCCGTATAACTTATACAGTCTGTATGTGTGACCGTATAATGCTTCCGGTGGAGTACCCTTCTCTGGACAGGTTATACGGTCCTTTATACGGATTGTATAAATTATACAGGCCGTATAAGTTGGCCGTATAACACCCAGTTTTTCGAAGTCACTCTCGTCGTTTCGTTTGATCTCCGATTCTTATGGAACCTTTTTAGCACTTGTTTAACACTTCATTAACAATCTAAGGAGCGTTATAACTCTTCTTTAAGACATCAATAAGTCAACATTAACTCGATACGTAGCAAAACCTTTCCGAAGCACAATGTATACTTCGCCTTTCTCAACAACCTTCTTATCTTGCCTCGAAAGTCTTTGGAATCTTAATTAGAACCATTAAGCAACCTTTCTTACTTGCAGAACGTATACTTCTCACCCTGCGTTAGTCTATCTACCATACGACGACATGAATTTTTTTTGAGGTATAACACAATCATATCCTCAAATCGTATGCATAGATACATGAAAAGCATGAATATGGCATGCATCAAGTTAAGAACAAGTGTAAAAGCATGAATTCCATCATTATGTTCTCAATATCATAAAGGCTTCACCTTTTTTACTTTCTTCTTCATTTCAGGAGGATATATGTATGACACAAACAAACAAGACAGGCAAATAATAATGACAAGAGACATAAAGTACAAGCATCAGGCCCCAGTCACAGATCCAAAGAATTGTACTATTCTATCAGCTAGTGCCCAGACATCGCATTCAAACCAACTATACAATTGAAATGGTACAAATACCCAAACATGATGACCGATATCCAATACTAGCGCTCGTCACCTCATAAGTATCGGAACCCCCTTAATTCGCCCAATTACCCCTTATTAGATTCATTTCAACTAACACGCACATTTTAGAAAGAGTTCAAGGTCTCAAAATGCTTGGTAAGCTGAATCTCGAGTCACGACGCCCCTTGCCACTCCGAGAAATCTCCGGACGAATAAAGTCTAGTCAAATACAAAATATTTGTTAGAACACGAGTCCAACAATATCTATATTGCTACATAATCCAAAACCCCTCCAAAATAAGCCCTAAAATTAGGATTTTGAACCCAAAAGGGAAAAACAGTAAATTGAGCCTAAAATCACGACCCTTATACTTCATATAACTCACATACCAAAATTTGTCCATAAACAATTATAAATTCATGTTCCTAATTCTCAATTTGGGTTCCCAAAACCCTTCTATAAACCTCTAAATTTCAATATTCTAAGCATGGATTAAGGATCTAACTCATTCAAATAATCACAAAACCAAATTAGGATACTTAGCCAATGGTTCCTCTTTGAATTGCCTTCAATTCTCTTCTAATAATGCTCTAAAACTTAGGGGTTTTTGAATGGATTTCAAAGGAAGAACAGACTAAAGACCACATTTTGTTCAGCAATTTGCGCACCCACACACTTAAGTTCGCACCGGATAACTCCCACCGGTAGACAGTCCCTCGCTGCAGTGAATCCCACTAAAATATCTCATTCCTGCCACTGCGGACAATCTTCGCAGCTGCCGGCTCGGTACGGTGGGAACAACTTCGCCACTGCGGACCATGGCCAGATCCACAGGGTCTCGCTCCTGCGAGCCTCTACTCACTAGAGCGTATCTGTAGGGGCAGGACCCTCTCGCATCTACGCATACACTAGAAACTAGAAAATCTTATTTTTGACCCTCAACACCAGAAATCCCGAGACTTTCTCGGAACCTCCCCGAGAAAAACCAAATATGCAGACACCTATAAAAACACGCTATGAACTCGCTCGCGCTCTCGGAATTCCTAAATCAGGCCTCGTTGACTAAGTCAACCCGAAACGGGCAAAACCAACCTTCTAACCAAATGACCAAAAAGCCCTCAAGACCCTCGGGAACTGAACCAAACCCTCAAACACCCTATATTCAACATTTCAAAGCTAATGGGACCGGTAAAATTCCCAAAAAGACACATTTACCCCCGACGTCGCCTAAAGTTAACCTAACACTTAAAGGTTACTTAGCAAATTCCTAGAACAAAAAAAAGGACAATTTCACCAGGGCAAAATAGGCAGAAAAACGAAAGCAACCAAAATGACCTAACGGGTCATTACAATATCAATGCCAACAAGAGTATATCAATGACAACCGTGCCACACATGGACACATATCCCAATATCAAGATCAATATCAATATCAATTCCTTCCTCTTTATAAGTCAATAACCAACAACTGAGAAATCAAGTTTAAAATCATGAATAAGTCACTAAGTATTCATATCAGAGTATCAGGAAAGATGAGATTGAGTACACTGCATAATATTAATGAATGATGACAACATATCAAGTCAAACGTGCCACATATGGACACATCTCTCGATATCAATAACTAGTCAAGTTCATTCCTCTGTCTAAGATAATATCAATAAGTGAGGGATAGCCATATCTCAATCATGATAAGACGACTAAGCATCTAATCTAATATCACACACGTGAAAACAAGCCAATAAATCACAGCAAGGCCGTACACCAAAATCAAACTATAATACTAAGCTAGGAATCCATCCTAACTTCATGCGGGAAGGCGTACATGATTTCTCCAACAATCAATAACCCTATATATGATTCAGTAACCGAAGTCTAACCAAAAGGTATACCATAACTTAACTGGAATGTCGAACAGGATTCATGAACCGTAAAACCTTAGCCTTTCCCTTCCTTTACACCTCCAAATACTGAAAGTCTAATCATATTCGAGTTCTACAATAGAAATCAAGAAGAACCATACCCATATTTCTATACTTTTAATTTAGGTCCAATTCTAACTATGGAAAATGGGGAAATGGATCCACAAGGGTAAAATGGGAAATTCGAAGGTGGAATAGGAGATTTATGCTCTAGATAATCAAAACCTACTGATCAATTGCTAGATTAACTCAAGATTAAGCCAAATTTGGAATTAAAGTTAAACCCCCATTATTGGGTATGAAACCTAACTTTTCAATCCTCAAATTAATCACTAATAATGGAAGATTTAAGCCGATCGACAATGAATTCATTAAATTCTATGGTTATACTAGTCTATTTTATCATTAATTTCCATTTAGGAAGTTTAGAACTCATTTCAAAAAATTATCATAAGAACCCATCTTCCCCCTTTGTTTCTAAAGATTTCTAGCATGGATTAAGGATTAAGGAAGGTAAACAATGAAGTCTAAGGTTAAGGATCTTACCACAATGAAAATTCAGTTCCCAAGCTATCCAAATTTCCCAAAGTATACTTAGAGAGTGATGAGAGAAGTGATAGGATTAACGGTTTTTTAACTTAGCAATAAATAGGAATTATGTCCCGTCATCCTTTAGAGCGGTTGGAATTCCCGCTACAGTAGGATTGCTATAGCGCCACTCGTCCTGCTATGGCAACCACTACGACAACTCGACCAGTTGCTACGGTAGCTTTCCATCTGCTATCGCGAGCCCGCCTCAGCGGATATCTGTCCGCCGGGGTGACTCTCCACAATTCCTTCCCACACACTATAGCAGTCGGTCCCTCGCTACAGCGGAACTGCTATCGCAAGCCTGGTGCGGACACCAAACACCAAAAATTCCTGGTTTTTGACAAGTTTCAACCCAAAATTCGATTACCATTTGAGGCCCCACAGATATAAAATAAACATGCAAACACGCATAAAAACGAGCTACGAACTCATCTGTGACCTCAAAATTTCCAACGGAAGTCTGTTTGACCAAGTCAACCCCCAATGGCCTAAAGCCAAGTTTCCAACCCAAGTCCCAAAAGGCTCCCAAAAGCTTTAGGAAGCGAACCAAACATCCCATCAAGTCACAAACGACCATCCAAACGTCTAGAAATTGATAAAAATTCAAAAAAGGTTCGTTTACCCAAAAGTCAACTTTTTATCAAATATATCTCACTTTGAGGCTCAAACTTCCAAAAGTCACACTAAAACTCGGCCGATGACCTTGGGAAAGGGCCAACAGGGGTAAAAGGGTCAAAAGTACTATAATGACCAAACGGGTCATTACAGTACTTGATTTCTATGGATCCTAAGCATTTTTTTGTTTCATTCTCTCACAGATGGTGAGGACACGATCAGTTACAATCAGAGATCAGGAGGCCACACTAGTACCCACTGCTATTGTTGCTTGTGGGAGGGGCTGGTGACGTGATAGAGGGCGAGGTAGGGATAGATCCCACATTGCTTCACTATCCATAGGCCAAGCACCAGTTGCTGTTCAGGACCATGCTAGGGATGTGACTCATGACCTAGAGGAGATTCCATAAGAGGAGCATGTTCACACGGATGAGGTTGGACCCGCCCAATCAATAGTTGGATTCATTGTTGCTCCTATTCTTCAAGCCATTTTGGTGTATATCTTGAGCTTCTTCAAGGGTATGCCCATGTAGGCATAATATCGGCTACTCCAGAGGGTTCTCAGATTAGAATTGGAGCCCGAACTCCCGATTTGATAGTTGCTACAAGGTATAGGACCCAGAGGCACAGCCAGCTACTGCTATGGCCCCTTGGTTTTAGGATTTTCCAATTTTGGGTGTCACTATTCACCCAGTTACCTAGCCTACTATGGCCGTTAAGAAGCAGAAGAGGTGGGATAAGTTTGAGAAGATGAAGCCACCACAGTATGATGGGCGTACTCATGATGATGCATATGAGTTTTTGGTTAATTGCTAAGAGCATCTGCACAATTTAGGGATTCTTGAGTCTAGCTGAGTTGATTTTATGGCTATGCAGATGGTTGGCCATGCGAAGCAGTGGTGAAGGTTTTTCATTGAGACTAGACCAGGTGGGTCACCTCCACTTACTTGGATTGAGTTTTCTCGTATGTTTTTGGAAAAGTGGGTTCCCCATAGCTTGGAGGATAAGAGGCGTGAATAGTTTGACATGTTGGAGCAGTGTCGGATGTCCTTAACCAAGTACGAGATGATGTTTCACTGCCTATCTTGCCATGATTTGGCCGTTCAGCCCGACGAGACATAGAGGATTAGAAAGTTCATCAGGCCGCTATCGTATCACCTTTGAGTTGTAGCGAGGCAGGTGGTAGCTTCAGGAGGTACTTTTCAGGCAGTGGTGGATGGCGCTAGGAGTGTTGAGTCTATCAGGTGTGATGAGTTTGGGGATACATCGGACAAGAAGCCCCACAGTGTAACGACCTGTTTGGTACATTCGACCCTTGCTCGAGCTTGTTTAGCTTACATTTGATCCGAGGGGACCATTGACATGCTTTTTGAGGTCTTTGGATATTATTTGGGTGACTTTATGGGAAATTTAGGCTTAAAGCAAAAATGAGTTGACTCAAAGTTGAGTTTTGGGTAAATGGACCTTTTTCAAAAATTCGTCGATTTCGAATGGTCCGAATGGTCTTTTAAAACTTGTGCTTATATTCAGTTCGGTTCCCAATGTACTCGAGTGCATTTTGGACTTGGGTTAGAAAGTTGGTTTTGAGGTATCGGAGGTTAACTTGGTCAACGAGAGCTCCTTGGGAATTTTGAGGCCACGAGCGCGTTCGTAGCCTGCTTTTTTATATGTCTGCATATATGGTATGTAAGCAGTGGTAATGGGTGATAGTGGGGATTTTGGGTGGAATTTGTGAAACTTGTGAATTCTGATGTCTTGTGCCAACTATGGCAGCACCAGAAATGTGAGCGCAGAAGTGGGTGTCGGGCAATTAGATTCATTATATGAGTGTTAAAAGCCCTAAGTATTCCATTCAATACCATTCCGACTTTAGAGCTTTTTGGGAGCATTCAAGGCTGTTCTTCATAGGAGATTATTGTGGTAAGTTCTTTCACCTTGCTTTCCATTTCATGTTACTTTATTCACCTTACGAATCCATTATCATGCTAGTTTCATTAAGAGCTTGAGGATTAAAAGAGGGTTCAATGGATTCTTCATTCTAGGCTATTAAATCTTGAATTATTGATTGGGTTAGCTTCATTAAGCATGGAATTTATGATTAGAATCTATTATTGCGTGATTCCTTCCTAATTAGTGGCTAATTTATGGAATTGAAAGTTTGGGTTCATACCCAATTTGGGGTTTTTGCTTAGAATCCGAATTTAAGTGATTTGTTAGTTCTTCTAGCTTATAATTGATGGGAGTTGATCACCTAGAATATTAATTTCATGTTGAGACCTATAGATTACTCATTCCATCTTTCTAGTTCATAAATCACATTCCATAGGTTGGGATTTGGGTCTTGAATAGAAGTAAGGTTTGAATGGTGTTTCTTATTGATTCTAATTTCATGATTCAGATATGTTTTGACTTCTATTATCTCGAGGCTCAAAGGAAGGGAAGACTAAGGTTTGATTATTGGAGACTTTGTTGTTCGGCTCTCCAAGTAGGTTACAGTTTATCTTATGGTGGGACTTCGATTAGCGAAGCATATGTTTAGATGATATTGTCGGAGAATGCATGTAAACCTTCGGGTATGAAGTTGGGTTGGATATTTTCTTAGGTTAGGCCTTGTTGTATGATTTGGGGGCTAGCCACCCTGTTTTGTTATTGACTTATCTTGATCTAATTACTTATTGGCTCGTTGCCACGTTGAGACATTGGGTATTTGTGACTAGTGATATATCATGACTATAATATTATGGTACTTTAATTAATTGATATTGAGATGAGAATTGTGATTCCATTATAGCTTATTATGTAGCCTTATTGTTGATATCACTTGTGTGCCCTGTGTGATACTGTTTGGGATTGAATTGGTTGTTGATATTAGGCCAAACCCATCGCCAGCCCCTCGTGGTCGACGACTTGAACACCTCAAATGACCTTTGTTCCATTTAGACACTTCAGGTGGACAACCAGTGTTTCATTTAGGCACTTTTCGCTGACATGACAATTTGGGTGAGTTCCATGTTAAATAGGTGCGTGAAAATGCTATTTTAAAGTCTGGGAACATATTTTTCTTAGTTTTTAACTATTTTCTTTTTGGTTCTTTTCTTTATTTAGTTATGGGGGTCACACCCTCTTCCCCACACTTCTCCTTCTCCAAATTTACGAAAAATGGCGACCCCTCTTCCCCAAACTTCTCCTTCTCCAAATTTCTCAAAAATATGGAATTAAAAGTTGGTGGACCTTATTAAATTGTTAAGAAATAAGGAGCAATTATAAAAATATCATCAAAAGCCATACATTTTATTGATTGATTGTTATGTACCCATCATTGTTCTTGTCAAATATTGCAAAAATACTCTTTAACTCAACCTTGTTATGGCTTTTTGAATTACTACTAATGCTCTTGTGTTCAGCCATAGTTCTTTGAACTTAAATTTGAGTTCTTGAAAAGGAGGTTGAGATGGAGTTTAAGTTTTGAAAAACCCATATCCTTTCTTTACTTTTTTTTTTTTTTGGTTGATACATAATTTGTGTATTGATTTAACTTGCTGCGTTAAAAAATGATAGGAGTAGAAGGTTGGATATTAGTGGTGGTGTTGCGGTGGCAATGTGGTGGTGGATGGGGGATGGAGGAAGTGTTGAGAAGGAGAGATAAACAAGAAGAAGTGAAAAAAAATTGCAATGGTGGGGATCTGGTGAAGAAGACACAGGAAGAGCGGGGGGGGGGGGGGGGGGGATGCGAGTGAAGAAGAAGAAGACGCGCGAACGAGAGGGGGGTAGGGAGGGGGAAGAAATCTGGTGAAGAAGATGCAAGAAGAGCCGGGGGGGTGGTGGATAGAAATTCTCAAGAAAAATAAATAAAAAGTTTTTTTTTTTTTTTTGTAAAAAAAAATAAAATTTCCACGTGTCCCATACGAATTCGTTTATTTTTTCACGTAAGAGGCGCTTGGCAACACGAATTCAGCTAATTCTGAAATTGTGCAAAAAGTGCCTAAATGAAACATGAGTTGTCCACCTAAATTGTCTAAATGGAACAAAGGTCACTTGAGGTGTTCAAGTGAAAGAAGTGGACGACCACGAGGTGCTGGCGATGGATTTGGCCTTGATATTACATTACATTGTGCTCTGATATTACATTACATTGTGTTCATACTCAAATCTATGATACATTGATATTGCATAGTTATGGTACTGATGATGATAAGTGAGATAGTGTAGCCTCCTAGGTCTTTGTCGGAGAGCGTAAAAGAGAGATGAGAGTTCGTGATCTGAGGTCATTTTTTGGAACAGAATGAGTGTACGTTGCCTGAGGTCTCTTTTCGGGAATGATTGAGTACTTAATGCCCGAGGTCTCTTGCCGGGATCAAGAGAGTGCTCGTGATCTGAGGTCATTTTTTGAAGCGAGTGGTACATGGACTTCGGAGGTCCCCCATAGGTTGTGCTGCTGAGATGTAATGTTCCATTGTCAGAGTACATATGTACGGTGCATATGCATTGCATTCATCATACATATGTTATTGCATCGCATTATACCTTTGGTTTGCTGTGATATATTGTGATACGGTTGTGATATACTGGTTCGGAATGATTATACTGAGACTTGGCATAGTTGGGTTAGATGCTATAACATAGGTGATGAATTGTTGTGATACGATTGTGATGTACTGGTTCGGATTGATTATACTAAGACTTGACACAATTGGGTTTAGATGCTATAACATAGGTGATGACTTGTGCCATGGATATAGATTCGTATTGACTTGTACTTTGTTGTTTTACGTGTTTATCTTGCTTTGTTGTCTTTAAATACGTTAGCTAGTCTTAGTCGGCCTATGATACCTACCAGTACTTGTTATTTGTACTGACCTGCACTTGCTGTATTCTTGTATGAATGCAGAGCACCAGGTGCGATCCACTTCTACTCGTTGTGGCTGATATTCGAGAATTCCTGATTCGAGTATCTTCAGGGTTGTTCCATCCGGCATTTTTGCATATTTGGAAAGTTTGGAATAATCTTTGCTTGTAAGAAATAAGGCCACATTTGGATCTTACTAGTATGAATATGTCGGCTATGGAAGCGTTGGTGCGGAATTATTGAGGAAGGTTAAGGACAAAATCGGAATTTTGGAAATTGGTTTCATGAATTACAAAAATTTGGCCAACAATTGGGCTAAAAAAAAAATAGGAGAAGAGGCCCAAAAATGGTGAGGGTGGCCGGCCAATTATGGCCCAAACCCACCAAGAATTAATAATTCTCCATGTGCCAAATTTATATAAGTTGGATTGGTTTCAAGAAGTTTCAAGAAAACAAAGGAGAAATCAAGAAAACTTGAAGAAAAAGACCACCCCAAGTTTCGGCCATAAGAGAGAAAAAGGGAAAGAAAAAGAAAAAAATTCTTGGAGCCTTAATTCTTGATTCAAAAATTTGCTTCTCCTTGGATTCTTACTAAGTTCAAGATCCTCTACAAGGTGGTATAATTATTTTGGCAAGGAAGTGACTTTGGTGGCAAGTGGAAGAATTGAGAAAAGGTAAGAATTTCATGTTTTCTTTTATGTTATGGAAGAATTATAAATGTTGTGATAAGTGGAATTGAATGAACATCATGGAATTGGGGTGTGTGTGGTGTGAGCCGTGTATATGTGTGTATGTATGTGTGGCCGTGTGATGTTGTATTGGTGGGGGAAGATGAATTAAATTCATTTAGTATGTTGATTATGTTGTTGTG
>NC_081342.1:58557487-58564581 GCF_029784015.1 Lycium ferocissimum | reverse complement strand
TCCCCTTTTTTTATTGTGTTTTTTTTTTCCTTCCCAAGACATGTTTTTGAGATATTGATGTGTTATTCTTAACTTGTAGTATTTATTAGATGCTCTTGTATGATGGCCCGGGATCGGGTGAATTTCTTTTTCTTATACTTATTTATATTATATTGTGAGACTTACGTTATTTTACTTTCTTCCGCTACTTTATATTATTTGTACATGTTGAGTTAAGGGTTCACCTACTGAGGTGGGAAAGGTAGGTGCTCGCACGACTTAGTAAAATTGGGTCGTGACACTCAACTTGGGCAGTTATAAGGTACCTCATCTGGAGGTAGAGCCTATCATCCCCAGTTCAGTAGGCTCGCTCAAGAAACAATACTGACTTAGATAGGTCTTTCTTTAGGTCATGGTGCTCATGGTTCGCTACACAGTTTTTAGGGTTCTTATTCCCGATCTGGAGGTCGATGTGGTCATTTAGGCTATTTTGGTTCATTTCAGCAGCCTATGAATCATTGAGGTTTTTTGAGTGTGGTGACTAAGGGCATTTCATCAGAGAGTTTCCCAGACTTAGATAGGGTGGCCCACACTTAGGTTCTCAGATTGTTGCCCCTGCATCAGTGGCATAACTGGCTAGAGGTGGTGCACAGAGTGCTCGAAGTGGTAACCAAATCGGCCGTCGTGGTGGTCGTGGAGGTTCTCAGACCGAGTGTGGCTGTGCTCAGTACTATGCATTCCCCGGTAGACTAGAGGCAGAGGCTTCTGATGTAGTCATTATAGGTACTATTTTAGTTTGTCGCCGGTCACCTATGACATTGTTTGATCCAGGCTCTAGATACTCTTATGTATCTACTTATTTTGCCTCAAGTGTGGATATGCTATGTAAGTCACTTGATTTCCTTGCTAGTGTTTCTACTCCTATTGGGGAGTCCATAGTGGTGGATCGAGTGTATCGATCCTGTGTTGTGACCTTGGTGGGTATGACACTTGGGGCTGATTTCATCATTTTAGACATGGTAGATTTTGACATTATTTTTTTGTATGAGTTGTAATGACCCATTTGGCCATTACGGTACTTTTGACCTTGCTGACCTTTTTTTTTTAGCTTCATTAGCTTATATTAGACTTACGGGGATGAATGGTATAATTTTCGAGGTCGTCAAATGAATATTAGATTGGTTTTTGTGATAATAAGCCTTAAAACAAAAAATGATTGACCCAAAGTTGACTTTTGCATAAACGGACCTTTTTCGAAAATTCGTCAATTTCGAGAGATCCGGATGGTCATTTGTGACTTGTTGCTATGTTCAATTCATTTTCCAATGTATTAGAGTGTGTTTTGGGACTTGGGTTGGAAAGTTGGTTTTGGTTATTGAGGTTGTCTTGGTCAACGAGACCCCCATTGAGAAATCTGAGGCCATGAGTGAGTTTGTAGCGTGTTTTTATGTGTGTTTGCATATTCATTTTCTATCTGTGGGGCCTCGGGTGATAGTCAAATTTCGGGTTGAGAATGGTCAAAAATAATATTGTTACGGTGAGGCGGTGTCGCGACGGCGGCACGGTACGCGGCGGCCGACGATATTGCCGTGGCGATGTCCCTACGGCTATGGCGGCCTAGTGTGATGTGGGGTGACCGCTATAACGGTCATGTCACCACAGTAGTGGTTCCGCCGTAGCGGACTGCAGGCCGCTGTAGCGGTCGACAATTTATAATTCATAATCCTCCTTAGAAACTCCCTAATTCATGCTAGAGTCTTCCAATAACATATAGATTAAAAAGTGTTTTGGGGGTTTCTTTGTTGAATGAATTTTTTATTACCAAACCTTTGTTTGTTGATGGGATAAGCTTATATTAGTATGGAATTAATGGGTAATATCATTATAAACATGAATCCTTCTTTATTAGTAACCAATTTATGAATTTGAGAATTAGGATTCATACCCAAAATTGGGGGTTTCACTTTAATTACGATTTTCGCTTAATATTGAATTGTTTTAGAAATTGATTAGTGGGTTTTGATCACTTAGACTTGAATTGCATGTTTCACTTTCGAATTTCCCATTTTGCCCTTGTGGGCCCGTTTTCCTCAAATTCCATAGGCTTAAGTTGACCAAATTAGAAGTCTAGCAATATGGGTATTGTTCTTCATTTCTAATCTAGATTACGTTATAAATAGACCTTGACTATTTGGAGGAATTAAGGAAGGGCAAGGCACTCGCATGATTTGTTTGGGATTCTTGTTCGTCATTCCAGGTAGGTTATGGCTTACCTTTTGGTTAGACTCCGGTTAGCGACTCGTATGTAGTACGAAGGAATTATTGCAGATATCATGTGAACTTTCTGGTATGATTTTTGGGATGAAATTCTTAGGATTGGTACTTTTGTGAGACTTGTGTGTTCGGGCTCGTGGCTTGTAGAATCCCTATGTTTATGCGTTATTTTTCTTATGTGAATTGGTGGGTTCTATGTATTATGGGAGACTGGTTGGAAGGAAAGGATTCATGTGATATTTATAGTATGATGGCTGTCCTTATATGAATTGACTGGAATCTATATGTTATTTATGATATTCTCATTGCATGACATACTTTCTCATATCCATGATATATCTGTCTTGATCTTGATGTTGGGAGATGGTGATGATGGAGGTAAGCATGATTCATGCGACATTACCATATTTGCATGGCCATCTCTATGTTGTGTGATACGGAGTGATTAGTAATGATATTAGATGAAGGAGTCATTCTAGGCTATGTGATACAGAATGGCGATACATGGACTTAGCGGTCCCCATGGGTCATGACCGTCGAAAGGTGGATATTATCCCCCGGAACATTTGTGTATCATTGCATTGCATTTCATTTGCATACACCTTATATGTGCTTATTGTCAGTTGGTTTGATATTGATCTTCGGTGATATTTGAGTTATTAGGTGATTATTATGGTTATGTCTGGACTTATGTAATACTTGAGACATCGTTTGGTAATTGATTGTACTATTTGGAATTGTTGACTTGTATAAATACATTGGAGCATGATTATCTTTCCGTTTCTTGTTTGCGTACGTGATGATCTAGCTGATTGTCAGCCTATGATGCTTACTCGATGCAGGTGTTTTGTCTTGATGCTACCTATTTTTATGGATACGAGTACATTGTTGGAAGACTTCCACCTAGTGACTAATCCGAGGGCTGATTCACTAACGTCCAGATGAGCACTGCAGAGGATGCGGCCGGATGGCTACCCTTTCATTACTTGTCTTATTTCTATCCTCGAGACAATATTTATCTAATGAGACTATGTATTCAGACTTTATCTATGTAGCAGCTTTTGTACGACTTAGGCCAGATTCATTGGGGCATGCATTATTCCGCACTTATTATTACTTTTATGTCAGACTAATTTATATTATTGTTGGGAGTTGATTTCATTTATTTTTTTAGGTGTTGGTTAAGGGACGGGCTCGCCTACCGAGGTAGGAATATGGTAGGTGCCCGCACGTTTCTCGAGTTAGGGTGTGACATGAGTTGGTTGTCCCCTTATAATGCGATCTTGGACTATCATGCTAAGACAGTTACCTTAGCTATGCCGGGGGTCCCTAGTTTTTTTTATTTTTTTATATATATATAATTCACGCCTAAGTGTCGCCTCCTTTTTATTGATTTACAAAAATATACAAAACAAAGGCATAGATGGACTAGGCCTAAAAACCTCTGCCATTGAGCCTATGTCAGGGAACTATATAGGGGTAATTCACAACCTGTAGATTGAGAAAAATATAGCAATAAGTCAGCTTTAAAAAAATGACTCTTGCTAGTGGAAGGGTGATACTAGTCATGCATCGAAGAAAGTGATATCGTTCCTTAAGGCTCGACCGATAATGGAGAAGGGGTGTTTAGCATATTTGGCCTATATTAGGGATACGAGCACCGATACTCCTCTACTTGAGTCGGTACTAGGAGTGAAGGTGTTTCTGATAAATTTATTGGGTGTTCCATCGGATCGTGACATTGACTTTTCTATTGACTTAGAGCTAGGCACCAAGCCCATTCTATTCTGCCATATCAGATGGCACCAACATAGTTGAAGGAGTTCAAAGAACAGTTCTAAGACATGTTGAATAAGGGATTTATTAGACCTAGTGTTTGACATTGGGGTGCTTAGTATTATTTTTGAAGAAGAAGGATGGGTCTATTCGCACATGTATCGACCATCAACAGTTGAACAAGGTTACCATTAAGAAAAAGTATCCCATTCCTCACATTTATTATCTATTTGATCATCTTCAGGGTGCATCGATCTTTTCCAAGATCGATTTGAGGTTCGGTTATCACCAGTTAAAAGTTAAGGTGAAAAATATCCCTAAGACGGCCTTCAGGACTCGTTATGGTTACTATGAGGTCCTAGCTGACCAATGCCCCAACAATCTTTATGGATTTGATGAATGACATTTTTAGACCCTGCTTAGACTCCTTCGTGATTTTTTTCATTGATAATATCTTGATATACTCTCATAGTAGAGCGAAGCATGAGCAACATTTGAGGATCATACTTGGGATTCTGAAAGAGAAGCAATTATATGCTAAGTTCTCAAAGTGCGAATTTTGGCTCGAATTTGTGGCTTTTCTGGGTCATGAGGTGACCAAGGATGTGATTATAGTAGATCCTAAGAAGATTAAGGCCTACTTTAGTTATCGAGATTCGGAGTTTCGTTGGCCTCGCTAGTTATTATCGGTGTTTTGTAGAGGTATTTTCATCTATTGCATCCCCTTTGACCAGATTGATTCAGAAGAATGTACCCTTTTAGTGGTAGCTTTCAAAAGCTCAAGACTTTGTTGACTACAAATCTAATTTTGACTCTTCCCTTAGAGGAAGAGGTCTTTACTGTGTATGGTGATGCTTCCTGAATTTGACTTGGTTGTGTTTTAATGCAGAAAGGAAAAGTGATAGCTTATGCTTCAAGAAAGTTAAAGGTGCACGAGAAGAACTACCCCGCTCATGATTTGGAGTTGGCGGCGATAGTAATTACATTGAAAATTTGGAGGCACTACTTGTATGGTGTGCATTATGAAGTGTTTACTGATAATAAGAGTCGTCAGCATATTTTCGATTTGTGGGATCTTAATTTGAGGCAGCAAAGGTGGCTAGAGATGTTCAAGGACTATGATATGTCTCATTATTTTATCATCCGATCAAGGACAATGTAGTGGCAGATACCTTGAGCCACAAGACGGTGAGTATGTGTAGCCTAGCATAATGACAGGTTGGGGAGCAACCTTTGGCTATAGGAGTTCAGGCGTTGGCTAATATTATGGTTAGGCTTGTTATTTCGGAACTTGGCAAGGTTCTTTCTTGTGTGGAGGCAAGGTCTTCCTTATTGGAGAAGATTAGAGCCCGACAGTTTGATGACGGGAAGTTGTGCAAAATTTGAGATAAGGTGTTGAAAGAAAAGGCAAAAGAGGCAATTCTTGATGATTTGGGGGGGGAGGGGGGTTGAGGATCAAGGGTCGCATATGTGTCCTGTGTATCGAGATTTGAATCAACAATATTTGTGGAGTAGTATAAAAGGGATATCGCAGGATTTGTGGCTAAGTGTTTGAATTGTCAACAAGTGAAGTATGAGTACCAAAAGCCCGTGTAATGACTCAGAGGATGCTTATATCTGAGTGGAAATAGGAGATGATATTCTATGGATTTTATGGTAGGATTACCACAGACTTTAGGGAAATTTGATGCTATTTGGGTAATTGTGGACCGTTTGACTAAGTCGGCTCATTTCATATCGATTCAGACTACTTATAATTTAGAGAAGTTGGCTAGGATCTACATCAGAGAGATAATTTGTCGCCATGGTGTACCCATTTCTATCATTTTGGATTGAGTCACTTAGTTTACATCCCATTTCTGGCGATCGATGCAGAAGGAGTTGGGTACATGTGTAGAGCATAGTACAACATTTCACCCTCAGACTGATGGTCAGTCTGAGCGTACTGTTCAGGTCCTTAAGCATATGTTGCGGGCCTGTGTGATTGATTTTGGTGGTCATTAGGATCAGTTCTTTCCCTTATCTAAGTTTGCTTATAACAACAGTTATCACTCGAGCGTTAAGATGGCACAATTCGAGGCATTGTATGGTAGGAGGTGTCTTTCTTTAGTTTGGTTGGTTTGATGCATTTGAGGTAGGCCTTGGGGTACATATTGGTTTCGGGATTCTTTGGACAATATCAAGTTGATTCAGGAGAGACTTCTCACAGCTCAGAGCAGGGAAAAGAGTTATGCGGATCGGAAGGTTCGTGACTTAGAGTTCATGGTTGGTGAGCGGATATTGCTGAAGGTTTCACCATGAAGGGTGTGATGAGGTTTGGGAAGAAGGGAAAGTTGAGCCCCAAGTACATTGGTCCATTCAATATCGTTCAGCGTATTAGTGAAGTAGCCTATGAGTTGGCTTTGCCTCCTGGGTTGTCAGGTATTTACCCCATGTTTCATATTTTTATGCTCAAGAAGTACCATTCTGATGGTTCCCATGTGATTCAGTGTTGCTTGATCAAAACTTGACTTTTGAGGAGGAGCCAGATGCTATTTTGTAACGACCCGTTTGGTCGTTATTGCATCTCCGACACTTTTGACCCTTTCCCGAGCATGGTTAGCTAACTTTTGACCCAAAGAGACCATTGACACGCTTTTTGAGGTGTTTAGATTTGATTCGGGTGACTTTTTGGGAAAATTGGGCTTAAAGCGAAAAATGGTTGACTCAAAGTTGACTTTTGGGTAAACGGACATTTTTCTAAAATCTGTCGATTTCGAGAAGTCCGGATGATCATTTAGAACTTATGTAAATATTTGGTTTGGTTCCCTATGCATTCGGGTGCATTTTAGGACTTGGGTTGAAAAGTTAATTTTGAGGCATCGGGGGTTGACTTGGTCAACGAGACCTCCAATGGGAATTCCAAAGCCACGAGTACCTTTGTAGTGTATTTTTATGTATATCTGCATATTTGGTTTGTGTTCGGGAGGTTCTAGGATGGTTCGGGGGTGTTTTATGTTTGGAAAACACCGGTTTTTGGGGTTTGTTGCCCCCGGGGGTGGTGAACCCCAAAATGATCGAAAAAT
>NC_081342.1:58534601-58557387 GCF_029784015.1 Lycium ferocissimum | reverse complement strand
TACAGTATTGATTTTCAAAGTTGCATTCATACCTCATAATTCATTGCTTTGATCATACTTCTTGGTTGATTATGACTTGGTTATGGTGTTGGTTATATTTCTTGGATGTTTATGAGTTAGACTACGTTGGTTGGATCGTACTAGTAGGCTTGTTTGATATATGTGAATAGTTGGGACAATTGAGATTAGTTACTATAACATAAGGTTGGATATGAACGGTGATTACGTGGAAATGGATGACTTATACTCTATCGTTTACTTATTATACTTTGCCTTATGGTCCTTATATATGTCAACTTGTCTTAGTCGGCCTATGATACCTACCAGTGTTGTTGTTTGTACTGACCTACGCTTGCTGCATTCTTTTATGAATTCAGAGTATTAGATAGGTTCACTCTTTCCCTCGCGGCTGATCGGCGAGGCTGCTGTAGAGTCATTTCAGGGTGAGCACGATGACGGCCGCTGCCCATATGTTCTTTCCCTTTCTTACTTGTCTTACTCTTATTTCAAGACAATTGTACTATGACACTTTTTATTTATTTTCAGACTTGTAGTATTTTGTTAGTGCTCTTGTATGATCAGACCTGATCTTTGGGGTGGTTTATGATTACTTCCGCATTTATTATATATCTAAATGACAGGCTTCATTGCTTTATTTTCTTCCGCCATATATATACTGGGTTCGTGAATGTTGAATTCAGGGTGCGCCTACTGAAGTGGGATAGGTAGGTGCTCATGTGACATTGTGAAATTGGATCGTGACAAGTTGGTATCAGAGCCCTAGGTTATCCGATCAATAATATAAGAATGTGTCTAGTAGAGTCTCGTGGATCGACACGAGAAGCTCCGTACTTATCAATGAGAGACTATAAGACATTTAGAAAACTTCAAATTCTTTCATTCGTTTGTGCTACTCTATTCAAATTGGTATCTGCGAGAGGCTATAAGACATTTAGAAAACTTCGACTAGTATCTAACTCCTATCTCTTCTCTCATAGATGGTGAGGACTCGAGTTATGACGGCCTGAAGGTGCGGCGGCGGAGCCGTGGCGGCCCGAGGGGCGGGGGCTCCGCGGTGGGACGACGGTAAGAGATCTCCGTCTTCTGAGCTTGAGTATCAGTCGGATCAAGGCTAGGCCGCAGGGGATGGTGTGGCCACACAGAGGACACAGCTTGAGGTTACTTCTGATCTGGTTATTCATGACACTATGGCCAGGATTTTATGTCATTTTGATGCCCAGCAGGCAGCAGCTGGGGTTAAGACTCCTGGCCGAAGTTCACAGACCAGAGTCGGGGCGTAGACCCCTGACTAAGGACCTACTCGGGCAGCACACCTCGCTGCAGCTATGGCTTCCCGTATTGATGTGATACCTGCTCCTGGTGATTATATTAGACCCATAGAGGGTGCTGTTATGATGGCGTCAGATTAGGATCTTGTTGGGCAATTCAGGAAGTTAGAGCCGCCGAGGTTTTTGGGTGCTTTTTCTGAGGATGTTTATGAGTTTGTTCTAGATATGCATGAGTTGTTGCACCGGATGGGGATAGTGGAGACCCATGGGGTTGACTATATGTCCCACCAGTTTCACGGCGACGCGAAGACTTGGTGGAGGTATTTCGTGGCTTGCAGACCTGAGGCTTCCCCTCCTCTGACTTGAACTTAGTTTTACCGGGCCTTCCTTGAGAAGTATGTGTCGCGGTCATTGGGAGAGGCACGTAGGGATGAGTTTTTACATTTTGAGCAGAGGGGCATGTCGCGGGAGGCCTATGTGACTCGTTACTGTGTACGGCCCGTTATTCAACCCCCGCCCAGTCCCCCCGGGCACAGCGGGGATTAGGCATTTCGTTAATGGGTTAGTCGGTCCTCTTCAGATTCCTTGCCTTTAGATGGAGGCCATGGGGGCTTCCTTCCAGTCCCTCGTTGAGCATGCTTCTTTAGTCGATGCCGCTAAGGCCCATGCATTTTGAGGGGTAGTGAAAAGATACAGCGACAAATTGGGAGATATGGTGGTTCTAGCTCGAGAGGCGACGGTCAATCTTCTAGGTCGTATCAGCCTTATGACGGCAGTCCCGTGCGATCGACTTTACGAGAGCTTCGTCTAGTAGGCCCTCCGAGCGGGGGTATTCCAGAGGGTCTCGTCTCAGCCCCTGCGGGTGTGGTTCCGTACGAGTCTGCCGGTTCCGTTCGTCGGGTTCAACCTTTGAGGATCCGTTATGCATGGGGGAGCACGGCCACTTTGCTAGAGAGTGTGCTCGACCCGCAGGTAGGATATTCGATCTCAGGGACTGCGGCGGCTGTCGGTGGCCGTGGTAGTGTTTCATCTAGAGGTGGTGCTCGGTCAAGCGCGGTGGTTTGCACAGTCTCGAGGTGGATCTCGAGCGGAAGCGGTCGGGTCGAGGCAGATTTTATGCAGTTTCGGGTAGGCCCGAAGTAGAGGCTTCAAATGCAGTTATCTCAGGTACCATTTCTGTCCGACATAAATTGTGTCTGTATTGTTTAATCCAGGGTCTATCTATTTATACGTGCCTTCCTGTCATGCTATAGGCTAGGCCTTGTTGTATGATTTTGGGCTGGCCATTCTATTGTGTTGTGATTCATCTAGTTCTTTTTGTTATTGTCTTGCTGCCATGTGGAGATAGTAGATATTGGTGACTAGTGATATATCTTGATCACGATATTGTAGTATCTTACTTGTTGACATTGGATACGGGGATAGTGTTCTATTAAGGCCTTTTGGCGATACTGTTGTGATGTATTTGCGATATACGAGTTCAGATTGAGTAATTGGGACTTGGCATTATTGGGTTTAACTCCTAAACATAGGCAATGACATTTACTTGGATTCGGCACTTGCCTTATTTCTTTTCCGTCATATCGGATGGCACCGGCCGAGTGAGGGAGCTTAAGGAGTAGCTACAGGATTTATTGAGTAAAGGATTAGTAAACTTGGATACTTCAGCAAGCGGTTAACTGATTTAAGTTCGGGATAACATTTTGGAAATTGAGTGAGGCAAGTGGGGCAAGGACGCTTCAGTGAGATACATGAGGATATTAGTGAGACTGTTATGCGATATGCAAGATTTAGAGAGCGTTCGATTTAGACTGGTAAGCGTTAAGGAAACTGTAATGGATATAGTTCGTGGCCTACTATTATCTCCAGGTGTGATTTGTATGAGACTCATGGCGGTATAAGTGCACTGATGGAAATTGAGGAAAATTCTGTGAGATTCGTGATCGGCAGCTAGTAATAAGCATATTTCAGTAAATCGACATGTTGAGATTTATAAAATTTGGCTTGGTGGTACGCCGTTGGAAAAGTTTGTAACATTCTACAGTGGATGAGTTAGCGTGATTTAAGAGAAAGGATTGTGGAGTTCTTATCATGTGAGGCTAGAGTTATATTTTTGGGGTGGGACCCTACTCGCGGTAATTTAGTATGATTGCAAGTAATATTGACTGGACAGTTTGGGTAAGCTTTTTTTTTTTTTTTATATTAAGGACCTGGGAGTAATTGCGCAAGATTTAGAGCGGCAGTTGTAAGATTGGATATGTCATATCGAGATATTACAACTGGGCATTCTATAGTTAAGGGGGCTTTATATGAGGCTACAAGTTTTGCGTCAAAAAGTTTGGAATGCTATTGGATTTGCGTATTGGGTAAGAGTAGAGAAATATGAAGATTGAAATCGTATGGTATAGCTCTTCGGTACTAAGTTGATAACTTGGATAGGACTCAACTTATGGAGTCGAGGGTGACGGACATGAATTGTTATACGTGGTATGACTGTGATTGGTTTCGAAATTTGGAGTCAGTTCTAACAACTATCGGTGACATCCGAGCTGTGCATTCATTAAAGGTCAGCGTGGTTTGAATTTAGCTTAATGGTCTATGGTTATAATTCCAGGAAGACATTTAGGGATTTGATATGTTTCGGCTCAGGTTTGAGGTATGACAGATTTACTAAACCTTGTAATGATTTCCTAGTGGATTTGATGATATTTTCTGAGAACAGTTACTTGGATAGAATAATGGATTGCAATGAGTTTAGTGCAAATTCGAGGAGGGATTGTTGTGCAAGAGGTGATAAGTCGTTTGCCCGACGAGATATTTAGTGGCATGGTTCCTGTATTGTGATTTGAAGTATTAAGAAGATTTGGAATGGGCCAAGTTGGATCTTTGGTAAGATCAGTTTGATGGAATTGCATGGAGATCGCAAATGAATCAAGGATTCTTTTTGGCGAGAGTAAGTTATGGGTTTAGAATTTTGGTCTGTGTGATCATATATTTCTAAGGAATCACGATACGAGAAACGACACTAGTAAGTGCGAAAAAAAGGTTAGCGAAATTAGAGTATTTCATCGGTTCAGAATGGGCTATGGTCTGTGGTCATGTTTCAAAGGATTGTGATTGGTTTGGGATTCAGTTTTGTTCGATGAGAATCTTTCCTATTAGGAGAAGCCCGATATGTTTTCGAGATACCCCCAGTAATTGCAGGCTTAGGTATCTTCCTCGTTCCCTTCCTTGTCACTCGAGGATGAGCGATTGTTTAATTGGTATCTAATATAACTACCCGTTTGGTCGTTATTGCATCTCCGACACTTTTGACCCTTTCCCGAGCTTGGTTAGCTCACTTTTGACCCTAGGGGACTGATGTGCCGTGAAATTACGGGATATTCGATGCTAATTCCTTAAGCTTTTGTGACTTTTCAAGCACTTTTGGTGTTAATTTTCGTGTATTTATGTCGTTTTGTAGGATAAGTTGGCCGGAGAGCATAACGGAGCAAAATGGAGTAAAAATAGCTGAAATGCAGCACATGCTAGCAGCACATGCGAGTAGCATATTGTGCATGCGAACAGCACTTGCTGCAACATGTGCTGATCGAAATGTAAGCAATTGAAGATAGTTGGTGCAGCATCTGCGACACCACGTGCGAGTAGCATGTTGTGCCTGCGAGTAGCACTTGCTGCAGCATATGCTGCATCACAGCTGCTTGCACAACATGCTATAGTTATGCACAACATACGACTCACAGGTTGACCATGCGACACCAGATGCGAGTAGCATGTTGTGCACGCAGGGTATTTTTGTCCACAATTTATTCCCGTTTTGGCAATGCTATAAATAGAATGCTAGGGTTTGTAAAACTAATCTTTGGCCATATTTTCAAGCTTGGAGAGCTAGGGTTTCATCTACACCATTGGAGGAGAAGATTGGAGCACCTTAATGAGATATTTCTTAAACCTTTCTTCAATTCCTTGTTTTGTATTGAATATTTAAGTGTGTAGTATTTTCTTCTTTCACTTGAATCTTGTTTATGATATTATTCATTATCAAGTGTTGGATTAAATCTCTTGTTATGCTTATGTATTGAATGATTTTTATTGCTATTGAAGTGGATCTTTGTTGTTTTAATTAATCTTGTTCTTTAATGTTTCTTAAGGTATTAGTTAACCCTAAGACTCGCCCATTTACTTTGATTGAGCTTGGAAGAGGAAATCTAGGTTGGGAAAGATTAAGTAACAAGAATTTGAGTCATTAAACCCATCTAATAACTTGAGCTCGGAAGAGGATAGTTACTTAAGGTTAAATTGATTGTGCCTAATATCATACTTTAAGGCTTGGAAAAGCTTAGAGTTAAATTCATTGATTTGGTTGGAAGACTTTCAATGAGATTTTAGAAATCATTATCTATTAACATAAACCCACTCTTAGTTGTAAAATCATAAAATATATTGGATCGTTACTTGAGAGTTCCTTGTATCCATGCTTGTGGTCATAGATCATTTTACTTGCTTTCTAGGTTAGTTTATCTTTGGTAGTTTCAAAATCAAAAACCAAAATTATTATCAAGTGTTTGGCTTAGCGTAGAAAGTGATAATTCCTTATTTGCTTGATCGCCTAGTATATTGTTCCTTGTCGGATTCGACCCCGACTCATAGCTGGGTAATTATATTGCATACGACCGTGTACACTATCTCTTTGAGGAGTGGATTTGGACATTATCAATTTTGGCGCCATTGCCGGGGAACAATTTGGCGTATTTGGGCTAGTTTGGGATTTAAGCTTACTTGCTTTTGTCCAAACTTGTGAATATTTGTGTAGTTGTTTTCTTTGCTTGATTTTAGTTTTATAAAAAAAAAATTAAAAAAACGACATCATTCCATGAAAATGGGTCGGATAGAAGTTGTTCATACTTTGATGACCCTTGTTCTTATTGTGGGGGACCCCACTCTTGGCAAAATTGTTTAAAGTCTCCCGGGGGAGGATTGTGCGCACAATCTCGAACCCATGAGTGGAGCATATGTGATAGATTTGGTGGTTAAAATGGCCATTGGGCTAATTGTGCTTATGTGTCCTTCCCTTCCCCGAACCCCCACAATGACGATTCTACTTTTTGTTGTGACAATGATAGGGAAATGGAAGTGGAAGAAGTTGAGAATGGTCAAAATGGAGAGTTTAAGCTCATGATGGAATGCCTACTTGAAGGAAGAAATGAAAAACAAAAAGCCTTGGAGGAGTATTTGGAAACTAGTCTCCAAAATGGCTTGATGAATGAACACAAAAATCCTCCATGGGCATTTGAACAATATCAAGATGAACTCTCAAATGCTCAATATGAGAAGATAATGCCTATGTTGGAGGCCAATCATGAAATTGAGGAATCAAAAATTGAACACCCTCCAACCGAATCCATGCTTATTGGAGATGCCAAAGAAAAAAGGGAATTAGAGTCAATCGGTGTCATGGAAAATGTTGAAATTGACTCTTGTTCATTAGGGGGTGAGGATGTCCAAAATAGAGCAAATTCAAAAATGGAGCGTCTTAGACCGCATTCAAACCATTTTTTGACATTGTGCTTAGTGGATGATATGGAAATTGAACTAACCAAGCCTATGGAGAATTTTGGAGGTGAAGAACAAGACGTTTTTATTTTGAAGTTTGCTATGCCAAGAAGACAAAATGACATCCCTCACTTAAAGGCCAAAAAGTGCAAGATGCGACACCCAAGAATTGGCCTATTTGCTTTTCTACCACCGCCCCATGAGCGTCATCATAATCTTGATTTAAAGTTGGGGCGAAAATTCATATCCTCCAAGTGGAGGGAAAAGTGGTAAAGGTAACCGTCGTGCCGCGACGTTAAATCAAGCGCTTGGTGGGAGGCAACCCATCGTTTTAAAAAAAAAAAATTAAGTCATTTTTCAAAATTTTAAATGTAGGTGCTTCTTTAAGGAAAAATGTGGAAACTCTTGGCTTGTTTAGTACTAATAGAGTTCGTCTTTTGCATGTGAAATTGAAATGCGAATACTCCTCCAAATTGTTTTGTGAAAGTAAAAAAGCAAGGTGCATAGGAAAGAATGATCTTTGTGACAATTTTTTGACTCATTTGGTGACTCTTTACCTACTAGTTGTGTTTACTTTGGATTATGAGATATTGCACTAGTTGTTCTTGCTTGGGAAGTAAAATTGATCTATCTTGACTAGTTCATATGCCATGTGTGGTGAGTGTTTCTTGAATAATTCTTGTGTTTACTTTTATCATCTAGAACTTGTCTGGTTAGTCTTTCAATGCTAATTTTGATTATGTTGGTTGGAGAGATGACCTTGGGCTATCTTTGTGATTTTTGAAATAGCCTCTTTAGCCTTTCTAGACTACCATTGCATAAATAATATCACTAGTAACCCCATTTGAGCCTATGACTTTTTCTTTGATTGCCACATTACAAGCCTTTACCCTTTTTGATGAAAAGTCTCTCTTTTGAACCTTTCCCTCTTTGAACATGAAATTGTGAATTTGAGGCCAAAAGCCTAAGTTGGGGGTGTTAGTGTTGCTTGAGAAGTGGTGAAGGTTGGTGTTGTGGAAAAGTCAAAAGAAAGGAAGAAAATTTGAAAAAATACAAAAAGGTTGCAAACTTTTTGTGCAAAAAAAAATATATCTATATAATAAAAAAAATGTATCTTTGTGAAAAAGGAATTGGAAAAGAACAAAAACAATTAGAAATCAAGAAAATGGCTGCACAAAAAGAAGTTGGAATAGTTGGGGAAACTAGTATGCAAAGGAAGGAGTGATGGTTTGAAATGAAGAGGAAAGTGAGCAAAGGTATTGTGTAGTGTTCAAGGAGGGCGTAGTCACTTGTATCCCAAATACTTATCCTACCCTTCCCTAAGCCTACATTACAAGCCTAAAAAGTCCCAATGTGATCTCTAACCGAATGTTCTTGAGTTAGTGATGAATGAAAATAAGGGCAAGCTTTATGCTGTGATATTTGTTAGCATTAGAATTTCTTTGTTGAGTGTGAGTGAATTTGTGTATATGTCCCTTGTGTTGTTGTATTTATTGTGAATACAGTGATTTTGGGACTTTCTTTCTTGTGAGGGCATATGAATTAAGATAGACTGGCAATGTTGAAAAGTTCCAAGTTGAGTCAACTGGGCATATCTAGTAAGCTAGTGGTTTCGAGTCACTTATTGAGGCTTGAGTGTTGCTGCTTGATTGTTTTGAAACTCTATTGCATTCTTGAAGTTGTATTTTGAAATGAGGGAGTTATTTGGTTAAAGTTTCACATACTTGTAGCCTAATTGTTGGTACCAACCAAAGTCATGAGGGTTGTGCCTAGTTGAAGAATGTTCTTTGAAAATGATAGTAGCACTACCTAAGCTTGTATTGATGGATCCTCATTGAGATTTTGGTTTTGATTTGCTTGAGGACAAGCAAAGACTTTAAGTTGGGGGTGTTGATGTACCGTGAAATTACGGGATATTCGATGTTAATTCCTTAAGCTTTTGTGACTCTTCAAGCACTTTTGGTGTTACTTTTCGTGTATGTATGTCGTTTTGTAGGATAAGATGCCCGGAGAGCATAACGGAGTAAAATGGAGCAAAAATAGCTGAAATGCAAAGACATGCTGCAAAGCATGCGAGCACGTACGAGCGGCATGTTGTGCTGCGATGTACAGCACTTGCTGCAGCATGTGCTGCACCACAGCTGCTTGCACAACATGCTATAGTTATGCACAACATGCGACTCGCAGGTTGAACATGCGACACCAGATGCGAGTAGCATGTTGTGCACGCAGGGTATTTTTGTCCACAATTTGTTCCCGTTTTGGCAATGCTATAAATAGAATGCTAGGGTTTGTAAAACTCATCTTTGGCCATATTTTCAAGCTTGGAGAGCTAAGGTTTCATCTACACCATTGGAGGAGAAGATTGGAGCACCTTAATGAGATATTTCTTAAACCTTTCTTCAATTCCTTGTTTTGTATTGAATATTTAAAGTGTGTAGTATTTTCTTCTTTCACTTGAATCTTGTTTATGACATTATTCATTATCAAGTGTTGGAATAAATCTCTTGTTATGCTTATGTATTGAATGATTTTTATTGCTATTGAAGTGGGTCTTTGTTGTTTTAATTAATCTTGTTCTTTAATGTTTCTTAAGGTATTAGTTAACCCTAAGACTCGCCCATTTACTTTGATTGAGCTCGTAAGAGGAAATCTAGGTTGGGAAAGATTAATTAACAAGAATTTGGGTCATTAAACCCATCTAATAACTTGAGCTCGGAAGAGGATAGTTACTTGAGGTTAAATTGATTGTGCCTAATACCACACTTTAAGGCTTGGAAAAGCTTAGAGTGAAATTCATTGATTTGGTTGGAAGACTTTCAATGAGATTTTAGAAATCATTATCTATTAACATAAACCCGCTCTTAGTTGTAAAATTATAAAATATATTGGATCGTTACTTGAGAGTTCCTTGTATCCATGCTTGTGGCCATTGATTATTTTACTTGCTTTCTAGGTTAGTTTATCTTTGGTAGTTTCAAAATCAAAAACCAAAATTATTATCAAGTGTTTGGCTTAGCATAGAAAGTGATAATTCCTTACTTGCTTGATCGCCTAGTATATTGTTCCTTGTGGGATTCGATCCCGACTCATAGTTGGGTAATTATGTTGCATACGACCGTGTATACTTTTTTTTGAGCAGTGGATTTGGACGTTATCAGGGACTGTTGACACGCTTCCTGAGATGTTTAGATTTGATTCGAGTGACTTTTTTGTAAAAATTGGGCTTAAAGCAAAAAATAGTTGACTCAAAGTTGACTTTTGGGTAAACGAACCTTTTTCGAAAATTAGTCGATTCCGAGAGGTCCGGATGGTGATTTAGAAATTTGTGTGCATATTTGGTTTGATTCCTAATGCACTCGGGTGCATTTTGGGACTTGGGTTGGAAAGTTAGTTTTGAGGTATCGGGGGTTGACTCGGTCAACGAGACCTCCAATGGGAATTAAGAGGCCACGAGTACGTTCGTAGCACTTTTTTATGTATATCTGCATATTTGGTTTGTGTCCGGGAGGTTCTGGGATGGTTCCGGGGGTCGATTTCAAGTTTGGAAGACACCAGAATTTTCTGGTGTCTTGTGATCGCCGAAGCGGTGGCCGAATAGCCAAAACAATGCACGACAGCGATGGCCGAACCTTTGAAGCGGTGGCTGAGCCGCCGAAGCGGTAGCGCGGAAACGATGGCCTAACTATCAAAGCGGTGCGCTAAAACGATGGCCGAACTGGCGAAGCGGTTGACGGGACAGATTTTTTATTTAAATGCCTTATGAAACTCTTCTTCCTCCCACTCCAAAAATTACATTTCCATAGCATCTTGGAGGCGATTTTAGGAGGGGGGGGGGGGTTGTCAGATTTCTCACGAGGGTAAGTTCCCTAATCTTAATCTCTTTCTTTTACCTTCCCTAGTAAGAATCCATGGTAGAAAATCCATAGAACTTAAAGAATGAAAGTGAGTTTAATGAGTATTCCTTCTAGGCTTTTAAATCTTGATTTGTTGGTTGGGTTAACTCTATTAAGCATGGATTTGATGACTAGAATTTGTTATTGCATGATTCTTGTTACGGTTCACTTTTACGCGGGTAAAGAAAGGCATAAAAGGTACTTCTAGGTTGTTGGTGCTCTAATTGGATTTAGTATTTTTTTTTAGAGTTAATCTATTATGAAAAACTAGGAAAACCGGGTTTAAAGATTTTTCAGAAATGAATAAAAATCTTTTGGACCAGAGTTCGAGGTAAGAGTTCTGATGATCCCCTAGGGAAGGTTTTACGCACTCTAGTATTTAAGATCCATAGAATACAATTGACCTACGAGCTTGAATGTGTGATTAATATATTTATTTTCCAAAAAAAGACTGTTTTGGTTTTTCCGCAAAAAAAGTCATTCTTTTTCATATCATAGTTATGGTTCCAAGAAAAATTTTTGCAAAAATTCCCCCTTTTTTTGTGGGTGGGGCGGGAGGGGGGAGGGGTGGGGGTTTGGTTCAAAAATCCACGCAAGTGTTCAACTCACTTCATTGTCGGACTAGGACACACCCGAGATTTCTCTCGAGTAGAGTCGCCCCTATTCTAGTCCTAACGAAATGGGTTTAGTACTTACGAGTTTTATATATATAGAAAATATGGAGTATATCTCCGGTTTTTATACTTATATATGTGAAAGAAAAAATACAAGTTGTTTTATTCCAGCTTGTTTTTAAATCCTTTAATCCCATAAAATCAAACCGTATTCTAAGTCCCAGATCCGTTAAAACCCAACCTATTAAATAGTCCAATTTCAGCCCAGTTTTAGTGTTGGGCTTCCAGGCCCAGAATCCTTTACCAGAAAAATCGTTCCAAGTCCAAGTCTTAAAGGTCCAATTTTTTTTCCGAAGTCCAAAGTATTCAGATTAGCGCTTCTTTTAGGCCATAGCCCAAATGTCTTAAAACGTCTTTTGGCCTCTTTTTATCACACAAAATGTTAACAGCTTCATACTTGAAATGGAAAGACTCTTTAATCAATTTTTTTTTTGTTTTTGAAGGAAGTAATCACTTTGTTTTGGACTTAAAATCGTTTCCTTTAAGGAAATCCCTTTTGCTACTGCTGCTTTTAAAATCGTGACATTAAAAAAAAAAAAGCCAACTCTTGAAACCTTTTTAAATTAAGGAAAGAATTATTAGCTGTGTTTGGAAAAATCGATTTGTTTTGGCGACTTACCTAAATTACTAAATATTTTCCTAAGTTCTAACATGCATAATGGGTTCCAGTAATCACATACTCAAGATATATATATATATATATATATATATATATATATATATATATATATATATATATATATATATATATATATATATATATATATATATATATATATATATTGAAAGCTTAACTCCCTAACTTAAAAGCTAAATTAGAAAAATATCCTTCTAAAATTTAATTTTTATATTAAAAAAAAACTAACCTTCATCGCAGCCCAAAGGAAAGGACGGCAAAGTTTGGCACCGGTGGCTGCCTTTTGTTTTATAGAAAGCATTCGTTGCTTCGAATTAAGTTCCAAGCATCCGAAAGAAAATCATTAGATAGAAAACACCTTTTCTTCTAATCATCTGACAGAGAACCATCGTGTAAATCCAGAAAATTAGCGTAAAAATGTTTTAAGAAAAATAACTACGAAACCATTCTGCATCTAATTTAAACTCTATGCCTAAAAGCAGAAGAAGGGTCTGTGACGGTGAAGAATTCGAGCAAATTTGCGGCGCTTGATAGTTTTGAGGAAGAAGAAGAAATCTGATAAAGAAACGAGCGAAGGGTCGTGGAAGAAGAAACAAGAGCCGGATATTGACGACGACGATGATTAGGACTACTACGCCACCACTGCTCCTCTTCAATCTTTTTTGGGTTCAAGCAAGTCAGGAACAAACCTAAACTTATTGAGGTATTGCACTTGTGTTAGCATTTTATTTCCTGTTCTTTGGATATGAAAATTTTCCCATTAATTTGTCATGGATGTGAGTGTGATAGTATTTTCACCTCTTTGCAATAAATTATTCCCTTAATCAGAAATTCATGATCCATGATATATATTGGAAAGTAGTTGAAGAAGCTAACGAGACAAACAAAGCCCATTATATCTTCTATAATGAATTAATTAATCAAGAGATATGATTCACTTATTTATAAAACAGCATTAAGCACTTTACTGTGCTTCAACCCCGAACGAGGTGAATAAGTGAACTTCGTCTATGCTGCGGCTCTTATCGTGGTTTTGATTGCTTTCGTTCGATCTGCTCCGAATATCAGGCAGTGACCGCACTGCAGTTTAAATGTAGTCTTTACTGTAGGAAATATTTTCTCCCAACTTAATGAAGTACCATGAATCCTGTCTTTTTCACTATGAATTTTATATTGTGATACAAATTACTCTGTAGATATATTGAGAAGATTTGCAAAACATCAACAATTTTGCCTCAGCAGCACATAAATGAAACAGGGTCACCATCATATTCCAAAATTGAAATTAATGGTCCGCGACTTCGAATTTTTGTTCTTCTTTGGCAGTTTATTCTAGGAATTCTTGCAAAACTTTTTTTTAAAAAAATGTCACTAGCAGGCAGCAGCAAGTCTTTGCAAATTAAGACAGAATCGTTTGGTTAAGTAGATGTAAAACGCTTATTCCAGCATCAGAAGAGGCTTTTAGTGGCAATATATTTTCCTTTTAGCGGCAATAGTTATTGCCACAAAAACATTTACCAGCAATTGGTTAATGCCATTAGATCCAAGGTCGGTAAAGCCTTTAGCGGCATTTATTGTTAGGGTCAAGTTTGATATTAGGTAATAATTAATTCTAGAATATAATTAGCGGCAATTAAGTTATTGCCGTAAATTATTGCCGCTAAAAGCATATTTTGTTGTAGTGGCGGAAATGTAATGCAATTTGGCATCAAACACTTTTGCATGAAGATGTCAACTTCAGGGTCATGATTGGAGAAGAAAGTAGCATAATGGGGTTCTACCTTTTAAACTTTACTCATTATTTAATTATTTAGTCTTTGTGATTTTTAATGAAATCTTATTTCTGCAAATGTGTTACTAGGTAACCCATGAAAATGATATTTGAAATATTTAAAATATGAAATGCTTGACTTATGATTAAAAGCCGTTACTAAATTTAGCATCGAATATTATTTTGAATAACTAAAAGTGCACGCAAGGTTAATGAAAATTACAAACAGATTGTTATTTTGCGAAAAAAATTATGATACTAAAATTTTCTCAATCAAATAGATTTGCAATAATATATGTTTCAGAACATAAGGATGATTTTTTCTAAAGAAGATAAGTTTAGAGCTATGAATACGACAATGAAAATGGCTACAAATTAGTTTGCTAGAGTGGAGTGTTTTCTATATTCTAAGAGCTTGAGAAAAGTAAACTTTAACAAATTGCTTCAAAAAAATCAATTTTTTTTCATTCAGTTGCCAAATATTTTGATAATGAGATACAATTAAGGGAGGTCTTGTGAGAAAAGAAAGGTAAAATTACTGGTGAGTATTTTCATCAGGACGTTGATACACAAGTTGTGACCACGCAAGTGATATATGCCAACCATTTTTACACAGGTGCCAATATGGTTTTTCAATCTATGTGCATTTTTATCTTATTCAATTGATGATTTATGTTTATACTTATCTTAATTACAAAATATGAGATACAAAACTTACAAAATTAAATCATAACTAAGACTCAAATCTCATGGATCCGCAATTAATCATACAGATCCTTAAAATTGGCATATTCTTTTCTATCCAGTAGTTTGCATCTTCCACCAATATCTTAACTCTTTCAATCCTGTATTTTGTCCAGTGCTAAAATTGAACCTTATTTATTAGTATTCCATTTATTTATAGGTTTTTAAAACTATTTGTTTAACCTTAAAACGGAGAACAATTAAATTTATGTGTGATGCCAAAGATATGTGGCTAAATTCAATTCAAGATTAAATAGCAAGATAAGCCAATAAATGAATAGAGAAGCAGATCTGACCAACTGTTAAGGACGTCTGGTCTCGGGTATAGAAATCGAGGTCGATACCTTTTGTTAAGAACTTACACGAAGTATAATAAAAATGAACTTAAGAACAGATGGTAATGATTTTTATACAGATTCTTATGATTGTTGGTGTAAACTGTTTCTCTCCTTGCTATTGCCAACCCCCTTCATGAATGATAACCTTCTCTTTATATAGTAGAGGAGGTTCAACCCTAGTACAATTCTAAATAAAGCAAATAAATCTGGTGACAGCTATTTTGCCGAGATTGACGCCGAAATATCCGGTTGAGGATGGATATTTCGGTCTCCCACTAATGGCAGTCAATAGCCCTTGCTTTATCGCCTCATCCCGGCCCGAACTCAAAGCCTCGTTCCCGGTGAGATGGTCGTATCGTGACCGAGCATAACCATAACAACGGGAAACCGGGCGTGCCTGTATCCTCGATTTTACCCGTATACAGATAGTCCTCCCATTTCCCGAGGTACAGTTACTGACGGCGGGGAATGGACCCAAATAAGCTGAATAGCCGCCTCCAATTACCTAGGACGGGACCTTTAAGTCAAATCTCACTCTGCCCGATGCTAGGTCATTATTACCCAGCCGCCAAATCTTTTTGGAGTGTATCAGAATCCTTGATACGCTACAAGATCTCTTGAATCTCTTTCTATATAAAGCCCATGTCTTCTTTCTTTTTCATGCATCTGCACTTCTTCAAATCTCACTTTGTTCCACCTCAAAACCTACTGATATTCCTGTATTGAGCCCATAATACTCTTCGGAGCTTCAATCTTCTTGTTCCAAGGTGTGAATACTTATTGTTAAGAAGGGCCTTCCACGATCATGGCTTATGTACCGTTATTGACTTAGGGTGAAGATCAGCATTTGTTCATGCCATCAAGCTGGCTCTGATAGAGAGTTAGAATCTATCGCTGCTGGTATTGTTCCATCGGGTTTTATTTATACGAACAACTGTAAAGTTCTTCGTCATCTTGACCGGGTGGAGAATTTTAAATCTTGTATCGGTGATAGCGCCATTACTACGGTCAGGGAAGATTGCCATCTAGGCGCAGACGTCGACCTCCTCCCCGTTGGGGATGGTGTGAAAATACATCATCACGTTGCCGGTTACTCATTATCATACACTTATCCCTTTGCCATAAGGTTCACCCTCCCTGTTCATAGAATAATCGAGGACTTCTGCCGTCGATATCAAATATGCATCGGGCAAATCGCCCCGCAAATTTGGAGGCTCGTGTTCTGCATTGAGAAGTTGGCCAATGCGGCCGGAGTCGCTTTTACCCTCGATGATTTGCTTCATTTATATATACCTCGGGTGATCCGAGGGGGAATTGTTCAGATGCTTCCCAGGGGAAGCCGAAGCCTAATCGACCCCGAAGACGATTATGATCGAGGATGGCTTCACTGGTTCGTGATGATACGCACGGTTCAACTTCACCGTTCATCGTCTGTCGATTTTCCCGAAGTGTGGAACCCTTCACCGGATCCGATTGAGCCCACGCTTGAAACTATCATTTTTGAATGGGTGATTGCCCTTCTCCGGGCTTCTCGTAGCTTAGGCCGTTCTTGGAGAAGAATGGCACCTGAAGGGTGGAAAGGCAAAGACCATAGTAACTTCTTAATCTGATCGTTTTGACCCCCATCTCTCTGTATTATATCCTAACTCAATACCTTTGGTTTCCAGGACTTCGGACGAGGAGGGCTTCCAAGGGAAAGTCGGTAGTTGAGGACGTAGTTCGAGGAATAAGAACACCCGCTCCATCGAGGCCACCTAGACGCGTTGAGGAGGCTGGAATTTTTCCCGTCGTGCATTTGGGGGTTAGATCTCGAGTTCGAACTCGCCATATTATGGGGACCCGTCGGGAAATGCCTTCGGGCGAAACTACACCAGTGATTGTGCTCGATGAGGAAGATTTATCGGGATTGGATATCCCCGGGTCATCCACCTCTGGTGCAAGTCATGGGGACATCTAATCGGTATCACCCATCATTGCCGCATCCCGTGGATAGACTCGGAGATCTCATCCTCTGACTTGTTAGGTTGAGTAAGGGTGTGGCTGCCTTACATTTGTTTTCCAATTACTGGTCGTAGAGTAGGGTTTCATCTGCTTTTTCTGATGTACTGATGTATCCGACATAGTCAGAATTTTATGAAATGGAAAAAAATCTTTAATGGAATTTTGCAAATTGGTTGTTATTGGACTTCATTGAGCATTCCATGTGTATTGTTTGTACCCAAACCTTTGTATATGCCCTTGTTATATTCGATCAGTAATCACTTACTCCATAATCCAAAAAAACCCGACATGTTTTGCTACCGGCCACCATAATCGAGCATCTTGTTATTAAAATCAGCCACGACTGGTTCGAAACCATATCCTTTGCAAAATATTCGGAAGCTTTACTCGATTATAGAGGTGTTCGTATGAGGTCCCGATCTAGGTCTCTTCGGAAGGTCGACCCGTTTAAGCACGATCTGTTAGTTGAGTGGATGCCCCGGTTTCTTCTCACGTACGCTTCCCATGATTAGATAGGATCAAGGTCACATTCGTCTGACATCGACACGTGTCAAAGCCCTGTTGGCTCTGAAGACGGTTGCGGAAGGTAGAGCGTCTTGGTCCCACTCTATAAAAGCAAGTTTTCCCCTTCTTTTTTCACTTTCCGACTTTTACCAAAGGGAATTTTACCTTCGTGTGCTTTGGATACGTTGATCTTCATATCTTCTAACCTTCATACCTTCATATCTTCATATGTTCTTATTAGTTTCCTGTTCAATCTTCATACCTTCATTCAAAACCTTCTTATCTTCATAATTCTGAAATGACGAGCAAATCTTCAAAGGCTAAAGCTGGTGAGACCTCTTCGGCTCCTAAATCAAAGCCACTGCTGACTGACTTCGTTCCTCAAGACTGTTCGATCATTCGGGACTTCAAAGTCGAGAAACCTTCTTAACAGGGGGATCGAGGTGTCGAAATATCAGCCTATTTGTGCACGATACCCCCGAATAAACTCGAGCAAGTTAAGGAAGATTGCGGGTGGAAAGGCGTTATTCCCGACCAGGATGAAGCTATATCGACCTACGTGAAAGGGTACTTAAGTGTTTATACTTACCCTTTCACATTCAGCACATTCGACCGTGTGGTGGTCGATTTCTGCAAGCGGTACGAGATTGCCCTCGGCCAAATTCACCCGTCATTTTAGAGGATCATTGTGCTCCTCCGTTATTTTGCTACAAACGTGAACATTCCATTCACGGTGCACCACCTACTTTGGCTATAAAGCCCCCGTGTCTTCAGACGGGGAATGATAAAACTCTCAAAACGAGCTGAAAAAGCGCCCTTCTCCGGTCTGGACGAAGATAGAGACCGAGGATAGCAGGGCAGGTTTGTCCAAATCAGGACAGTGGATCTAATTCCCGCTGATAAATTGTCGTTTCTCGAGAAATGGAACCCAAGCCGTAAGTAACTTTATGTTGATACGATTCGGCCACGTGCCTGCACCTATACTGAACCTTTTATTTGTTTGTGTGTATACAGCGCTTATTCGAACCCTTGGTACCATTCCTAACCTCGACCAGTGGATTGGGAAAATCTGTTCATAACTTATTTATGCCGAACGTACCTGGAGGCGTTTGTCCTGGCCTCCTAACCCACGGTAAGTTTTTCCCTTAGAGCGTCGTCCTTTCTACTCTCTACAATACGCCACATTAGTTAGGTAATGACTGTTCTTCTTTTTGCTTCACAAGTTTGTCAAAGGCCACGGGGTCGGGGCCGAGAAGCTGAGGCCTCGGTGACGAGCAGGATATCGAAGCTCCCGATCAGGGAGATCTAGTTGAAAGGAGGAAAATAAAATCCTCCGAATCATCTCGAGCTCCTTCCCAGACTAGGAAAAGATCGAGGGTCGTTATTCGAGAGACCTCGTCGGAAGATATCTCGGCCCGTGCTTTGGACGGCGAGGTTGTTGGTCGGTGTGGACCGTTCGACGACGATGATCAAGCGTTGGGTGGGCATCGTCTTGATGACGAGCTCCTCAAGCATGATTTGACCGGTTCTGTTGCAATCACTCCACCATTGGTGGAAAGCTCAAGTCGAATTCCGACTGGGTCGAGTGGCATCTCGAGGCCGACGGATGCAGGGATCATCGGGTCGAAGGTCGGGGCCTTCGATCACACTTCTACTCGAAATGCGCTCGAAACCGGCCGACCGGCCTGGATCGAAAGCAACTTCATCGGTATCGGGCTCTAAGGTACCTACTATTCGCCTTTGTACGATATTGGTTCCGTCCTTCCGATACAAGTTGTGGCCTCATCTGAAATGATAATTTGCATACAGGATTCTCTGTCGATATTCCTGCCTATGACGAAAAAGTCAAAGGCAAGGTGACCGAGCAAAGGGCAGCCGGTCATGAGGGTTATGAAATACTCGCTCCAGCTATGTCTGGTTTTGAGCATTTGTCCATCCCCGTGGCCAATAGTTTCGGGGTTAATTCCGGCCCTAGGTTAGAGAAGCTGTTTCCTGCCCCTAGTTCCGACCCGAATCGGAAGAGGCTAATAACTTTCAAGGTGTCGGCCGACATGAACATGCTGTCGGGGCCGGTCGGGGTGGCAAGCTATTTATACCCTCTGGTGTCCCAGGAAGACCGTCGAAAAATGGATGAAGTCAGCGAATCATGCCTTTTTAACGAGGCCCAGCAGGCATTGAACCGGGTAAGTTTTGTTCTTGTGTTCCTTTCATCTAGTTTTAACTTCATGTCTCATTTTACAATCGTTCCTCTTTCTCTCTTAGGCCTCCGTGCTTAATCATGCCTGCTTTCACCGGCTTAGGCATGAAGTGGGCCGGCTCAAGGAGGAGCTTAAAAGCAAAAGTCAGGAGGTGGACGAGCTCATGGATCTGTACGAGCAGAAATTGCAATACATCTCGTCTCTCCCTGACCTTTCTATCCTGAAGTCGGACTTAGCAGTGGCTCGAAACGAGGCTGCTGAGGCTAAGCGGGAGCGAGATTGACGCCGAAATATCCAGTTGAGGACGGATATTTCGGTCTCCCACTGATGGCAGTCAATCGCCCTTCCTTTATCGCCTCATCCCGGCCCGAACTCGAAGCCTCATTCCCGGTGAGACGGTCGTATCGTGACCGAGCATAACCATAACAACGGGAAACCAAGCGTGCCTGTACCCTCGGTTTTACCCGTATACACTATTATCTTAACAATATGTGGTTTATATCCACGTAGCTTGTAGGATATTTTCTATGCTAATTATGAGAAAATATTAGTCTGTTTTCAAATCCTTGAATTCCTTGATAAAGTCTACGCTAATTATCACAAGATTTTCTTGAATAGTAGCAGATGATCTATTCATTACCGAATAACTATAAAGAAAAGAGAGTATTTGTCTATTTGCTGTAAAATCATATGTATATTTTCCCCATTTATTATTTAGAAGGACTTATCTAACTCTATTGATCAATGGACCTTCCAAAAGATGACTGGTACTCCCAACACTTGAATGAGTTAAATATTTATGGTGTTGACGCGGGGGCTTAGTACTTTTGATTTATTATATATTGTTCTTGATTCATTTACACAGAACTAGAATATTCTATACGTTAAAGCGTCCAATCTTGCTTAAGACAATTTTTTGTGAAAATTTTACTCAAAGTTTTATTTTAGTAATAATATTATTGTTTTATAGAACTGTACATTATATAACTTACATACACGTACAACGCACGTGCCGAAGAACTAGTATATAATCTTATTATATATAAGAAAAAAAAATAGCATGACAAATTTGAAGGAATAACTAAATACTTTTCTTTTTTACTTTAACTTCAGTTAGTTCGTTAAATTCAATAACACTAATTCATATGAAATGTTGAACTGAAAGGAAACAAGAAAATGTTGCGCTCAAAAGTGTAGTCTATTCGGTCAATGAATATGAAATGAATCGTGAGTAAGTACATCTCAAATACTAAAACATACTCTAAATTTAGGGGTCGTTTGGTACGATGTTATGATATCTCATGGGTTGCGATATCCGATGGGATTATAGATCATGAGTAATTACATCAGTGCCATTTTCACCCACTGGCTGGGCCTTCAAAGCACATTAGCTTCCCTTTCTTATTCAGTTTCCACAGACTCGATCAAGAAGGGTGTTGGGACTTTGGCCCAGTGAATTTTGCGAGTAAGAAACCCCCCAAAACAGTAGGATTTCATGCAAGCAAATAAATAAGGGGATGTAGATTAGGGAGTATCCAAAATATTCCAAGTAAAGACATATCAATTTGTCGAAAATGAAACAATTACTATGCTTAGAAGAAAATTTAGACAGGAAAGCATATGTTAATGTTTATGAATTGAGGTAAAAGAACAAATTCAAGATTCAAGGCTATAGGCCCAACAACACAAAGCCCACACGAAACACGTAAAAAATAGAAAAGAGAAACAAAGCCCAAATACAAATAGCATAAAACAGATCACAAGATTTATTCATAGAGTAGGTATACAATTTTTCCCCCTGATATACCACTGATATACACAGCTATAGAGATGCTAAAACAACACCAAAAGGAAAACTTTCACTTTCTCAATCCTAATGCCACACAAGATCCAAGGGATTTCATGAATCCCAGGCATGGTAGACATTAGGGAAAGCTTAAGCTTAATCCCCAAGTGCTAATCTGCCACCCTATTTATGTGCTAAACTTAGTGAGATACAAGAGAAGGAATGTTGGCATGCATACATATACCAGGCCAGAACTAGTTCACAATCATAATTAACAAAAACTGATAAGATCCTAAGACCAAGTTCACAACCAACAACCCAACTGAGTCTAAAAAAAAAGTAAGGAAAGGAGGAACGGAAAGAGATGAAGACACATACTTCAGTCAGCAGACTGAACAACAATAGCAAGCAAAATTTCTCATGTGAAGATCATCAATCAAAAGAAAAAAACAAGTTTAGGTTCATGTTTAGCAGTAAATTACAGAATTTTAGAGACAAAACATCTGATCTTATATGACTTAACAATAGGTCAAACCCATCGACAGACACATGTGGTCGTCCATTTCTTTCACTTGAGCACCTCAAGTGGCCCTTGTTCCATTTAGACACTTCAGGTGGGCCATACCTATTCCACTTAGACACTTTTTGCACCGTTATCGGAGTAACACCAACACCAAAGGGGGCGCCACCTCATTGCACATCCAACCAGCCCAAAAGCCCCAATTTTTAATGGTCAAAACTCCACAAATTCACAAATTAGTGAATTTACAATTAAAATGAGTTGGCATAATTTAATTGAGTTGGCACAATTTAAATGAGCTGACACAATTTAATTGGCCACTTAATCCACGTAGGAGACAACTGGTGTTGGTTTTGCTCGGATAACGGTGCAAAAAGTGTCTAAGTGGAATAGGAATAGCCCACCTGAAGTGTCTAAATGGAACAAGGGTCACTTTAGGTGCTCAAGTGAAAGAAGTGGACGACCACAGGTGTTTGTCGATGGGTTTGGCCTTAACAATACCTATTCCACACTTCTCTTTTAAAATAAACTACACCTCTTTTAGTTAATGCTCTTAGTGCAACCAAAGCCACTTTAACACAGCAATTCATTCTCCTCTTTTTTTTTTTCTTTACAGGAAAACAGTCATCAAGATGTATTGTTATATTCTATTCCAAAGTCAAGACAAGTGACTCTTCTAGTCAGTAATGATTCAACACTTAAGTCATGATGGCAGACCATTAAGAAGAGACATGATTAAATAAGGTCATTCATGCAATCTGCTTACTTCATCAGACCTCAAACAAGACAAACCTTAATGACATAGCATACAGCATAAAGGACTCACATTGTTTAAACCTTTGGCCATAAGTGACAAAGTTAGATTCTAAGAGCTT
>NC_081342.1:58504443-58534501 GCF_029784015.1 Lycium ferocissimum | reverse complement strand
AAATGACATGATTAACATTCAAATAGCCCTAAATTAAAGCTAAAGACAAAAATTAACTACATAGAAACTAAATCATACAACAGTAAACTAATACAATACTATGAAAAACTTAACTAAAGGAAAAAGAACTTAACTAGGAACTAAATCAAAAAATGAGCATCAACCTCTAATATGTGATTCAAAGCACATACATGTAAGGATAGTCTCTTAAATTTTTAAAAGAAAAACAACAATCCCAAATAAATCATCTTTTACCATATAGAGACCATATCAATCCACACTATTAACAAGGATGTTTATAGCATCTATTATCCAACCTAAAGGCCATTTAACACACTTCTAATCACACTTGTATAGCAAACATTTATCTAACACATGATTTTATATTGACCATATCATTAAACTTAGCAAAACAAACCAACATATTAAAGTAATGAACATTTAACTAATACATGACCCTACACAGCCTTGTACTAACTAACTATAATTTCAAAATAAGTAAAATAGGATAAATAACTAAGCATATAACGACTAACACATAATTAAACCAAAACAAAAAGCCAAAAAGATAGAAAATTACCTTTCGTGGGCACAACATTGATCGAGAATGAACTTGGATGATTCTTTCGTCCCTCAATTGTACTCAGCCACACAAATAACCCAAAAAAAAAAAAGACAAGAGAAAATAAGCTCTTAAAATTTTACTTAATTCAGAAAAAGTTAAAGATGTCAAGTATTTCGAATTTAGGTATTTCGAGTTTATGAGTATATGAGATTTTCAATATGCTCAAACTTGTTCAGATAATAGAGAATAGGGTCCTTTAAATAGAAATCCCCAAACCTCAAACCCTAACTCGATTTTGATATGGGACAACTTCCAATTCTGAGAATTGGCATATCCTCACAACAATCAAAGGTTGGGATTAAACCAAATACGTATTCAAAGGCCAGATCTGACCCAAAAGTGGCCGATCCACTTGGTTCATCATGAACCAATAAGAACATAGTATTCAAACTGAGTAAGAACAAAAACCATTAAGGATTTCAGTCATTTTACCGTTAAATCGCACAAAAAGAAAAAGAAAGTAGTAAGATATACCGCGTTTGGGCTGCGTTTGGTGAAAACGGGTTGAAACAATTAATGCATTGCCTGATCTAGTTATACCAGACTTGGGAGAGGCATCGTACGCCTGCTAGTTTGCCAAAAATGGCGAGTGACGTAGGAGAGAGGGGGACATCGTCCTATATCGGCTAGGGTTTCACAAGGAAACCCTGGCAAAAACAAATGACCCCTTTTAGGGGTTCGTTTGGCCGAGGTAGGGAGTATATATATTAACGCATGGGCCGGGTCTGCCCTATTTTGGGCTGGGCTCGGCCAATTTGAAAGGAAAATTAAAGGGGGCCGCCCATTTGTATATATATACACACATGCATATATGGTATCCATGTATATGTGTGTGTATACGACAAAGTTTAAATGGAAAAATTAGAAAAGATAAAAAATTCTTTAATTTAATGGCCAACTATGACTTAATTAACCAATTAAACAAACTAATGAACATGACTATTATGCTAATGGATTTAAGTTGCAAATATAGCCTCAGTTGACTCTAAACCATGAGATTGGTCATTTTAATTAGACCAGATTTAAACTCAACCAAACCATTAATGGGTGGCATTTCAATAGGGACCTTAATGAACCTTAGGCCATGCAAATTAGCTATTTCAATTACAAGCCACAATTAGCCAATATTTGAATAATTTGTGGAATTAACCACAATAAAATACTTCATCTAATTATGATTATTTCTAACAAAATACACAAATGCACATTGGGCATGCAAAATTAAGACTTGAGGGCTAAAAGGAATAATTTACTTAATTGATCAGATTCCTTGAGCTAAACAGGGTAAAATACTTACTAACTAACAATTTAACAACTTCAAAAATTAAATAAATAATTATTTGTAAATTGCTTCCTTCCTTGGTTAAATTTGACAAAAGTATCATAATAGGTAAATTAATTTCTAAATGATTTTATCGAAATTATTTTACCAAATGAAAAATGGTAAAATATTTTATAAATACTTTTATAAAATTATTTTGGCTTCTGAAACTGCATATTTCACCATGTTTATTACTCAAGGACTCTAGGTAATTAAAATAAATTACGGGAGGTAAAAAATTAGGTGTCAACAGTCACGATCCAATTTACTAAGTCGTGAAGGAACCAACACCCACCAAGATAGTATCCATAAGCAATCCATTTAGAAGAATTCTATATAGAAATTAATGAGGAAAAATCATTCAAGTAATTTTTAAAGTCTTAATAAATCTGATAATCATAAAAACGTAAGGAAAGTGTTACAACCCCTAGAATCTGGTGTCACTAGTTCAAGAACTGACCAAAAGAAGTAAAAGTCTGGCATAAAACCCAAAATATTATATAGGATGTAAAGCACAAAAGTAAAGGATAGAGGGAAAATCCGGTGCTACGGATCCTCATGGAACTCACCCCGAACTCTCCTGATGGCCTCCTCAACGACCAGCGTATTCTTGAGATCCTCTAGTAATGGGAAAAAAATTTGCAGACAAAAGGGTGCAGCAAGTATAGAGTGAGTACGAGAAAACAACATGTACTCAGCAGTATCCTTGACTGACCCTAACGAAACCAGAGACGAGGGTTGGTCTACGTATACTACTCCCACACTTAATCGCTATTAGTTCACAATAATTAATCACAGGTTATAAGCCTAAGTAAGAAGTCTCTAAATCCTCAAATGTGTCTAAGTACCCAAGTAATCAAATGAGTACAATTCAATCAACAGATTACGCAAGTCATTGAAACAAGAAAGCAATGAGATGGTATGATATGCAAAATGCTATGCAATGCAATGCCTATCTAATACAAGTGCACACATGTTCAAATAATGTGAGTCGTGACGCATGAGGGACTTGCGAGGTCCATATACCACCCGGAATTATTTCCCTTCGGGTTCCTAGCCTCTTTAGGCTTCCAAATCATCATATTCATCCCGTAGGCTCACATTACCTGTCACATAGCCAATCTAGCTTATATCATCAGCATCACTCCATCCATGACCATTTTCCATCAGAACTTACATATGTATCCTCTTACATGAGATACTATAAAACGTATGAATAGGACACACACCGCAATAAGCAATCAAGCTAAGTAATAAAGACTCAATATTTATCTCTTTTCCACTTTTAAATGAATATTTAGGAGTGATGAGAACAAATAGTCACAAACGAGATAGGTAATAAGAATAAAAGCAATGAATAATGGGCCTGTTATCCAAATTACTGAAACATATCAACCTATGCTATCAGCTAATGCCCAAAGTGTGGCATTCGGACCGGACTATATAATGGAAATTACACAAGTACCCATATCATGGCAGCGGTACACGTTACAAGTGCTCATCACCTCACAAGTATCGAGACCCCCATTAGTTACCCCATTACCTCCTCTTGTTAATCTAATTAAACCAACCACGATACTCTAATTATACCTGAGTGGAAATGGGAGCGGATTACTATGGATTTCGCGGTAGAGTTACCATGAACTTTAGGGAAATTTGATGCTATTTAGGTTGTTATGGATCGTTTGACCAAGTCGACTCATTTTGTACCAGTTCAGACTACCTACAATTCAAAAAAGTTGTCCAGAATCTATATCTGAGAGATGATTCATTTGCATGGGGCACCTATTTCTATCATTTCGGATCAAGGCACTCCATTTACATCCCATTTCTGGCAATCCATGTCGAAAGATTTGGGTGCACCGGTGGAGCTTAGCACGACATTTAAAACTTAGATTGATGGTCAATCCTTAGGTTATGTTACGGGCCTGTGTGATTGATTTTTGTGGTCATTAGAATCAGTTCTTGCCTTTGGCGGAGTTTTCTTACAATAATAGTTACCATTTGAGCATTACGATGGCACCGTTTGAGGCATTGTATGGTAGGAGGTTTCATCCTCGAGTTGGTTAGTTTGATGCATTGGAGGTGAGACCTCAGGGTGCGGACTTGTTTCGGGATTCCTTAGACAAGGTCAAATTTATTCGCGAGATATTTCTCAAAGCTCAAGGTAGGCAAAAAAGTTATGCGAGCTAGAAGGTTCGTAACTTGGAGTTCATGATTGGTGAACGGGTTCTATTGAAGGATTTACCCATGAAGGGTGTGATGAGGTTTGGGAAGAAGGGCAAGTTGAGCCCTAAGTAAATTGGTCCTTTTAAGATTGTTCGGTGTATTTGCAAGGTAGCCTATGAATTGGATTTGCCTCCTGATTTGTTGGGTGTTCATCCTTTGTTTCACATTTCTATGCTCAAGAAGTACCATTCGCATGGTTCTTATGTGATTCAGTAGGATTCGGTGTTGGTTGATCAGAACTTGATTTTCGAAGAAGAGCCAGTTACTCTTTTAGATAGATAGATCCGAAAGTTGAGGTCCAAGGGGATTGCTTCGGTCAAGGTACAATGGGGCGACGTCCAGTCGAGGAGGCTACTTGAGAGACCGATTCGGACATGCGGATAGATATCCCTATTTTTTTTGGTGATTCAGGTATTTTCTTTCTCTTTATGTTCGTGGACGAACATGTATTTAAGTGGTGGATGATGTATCATTTTGGTTGTTTTGTCTATTTTATCCCAATTGACCCTTCGATAACTTCTTTGAGGTATATTTGACTCGCTGGGATGGTGGTCCGATTTCCTAGGCATTTTGGTGAGTTTTGAATAGGAAAAATAAGTCTTTGGGAATTATTAAGGAATGGGTTGACCAAAGTGAACATCGGGTGTAAATGAGTCTTTTTGGAAGTTTTATTTATTCCATTAGGTCCAAAATATCGATTATGACTTGGTTGAGTGGTTGGTTTGATTCCCGAGGGACTCGAGGGTATTTTGACATTTGGTTAGGAATCTAGTTTATGAGAATTGGAGTTGACCTCGGTGAACTTCGGGTCAAGGAGGCCCGTGTGATTTATTTGAATATGCAAGCAAGTTTGTTTCATGCTTTAGGACTGGTTTGCTTATTTGGTTTGTGTCCGGGGGGTTCCAGATGTGTTTCGATTTTTGGATCGAAGTTATAAACTTGGCCGATTTTCTGGTTTTCTGGTGTCTCGCTTATGCGATATTTGGCTTGCATCAGCAGAGCCGCACCTACGCAATGTGGGCCGCATGTGCAGTGTTTTGGTTGAGTGGGCTAAGCCTCCTCTTGCGAAAGGAGGCCCGCATCCGCGTGGATGCTCTTACGGGAAATGGCCCGTACCTTTGGACCTAGGTCAATTAGGTAAAGCTCACAGATGCGAGAATCATGACACATAAATGGGTAAGGGTCCGCAAATGCGGAAGTCGCTGGGCACAAGGTATTTAATTTCTTTGAGTTTAGACTATTCATTCAAACATTTGGAACTTGAGACCTCAATTTAAGAATATATTTTAGGGGATTTGCAAGATTCGTGAAGTGGTAAGCTTATAATCCTCCTGTTCCTTTATATCATCGATTATTAAGGAATTCCATGCTAGAAATCATGATTTAGGATGATAATATTGGGGTTTATGAATCCTATGTTAAAAATGAGTAATTTCTTAAATCAATCATCGATTTGATGTCGATTTAGTTCATCTTTGATATTTAGACTCCTTCGGTTATGGGTAGACTAATTTTGGGGAGAGTTTCCTGTTTTACCCTTTTGGGCTTGGAATCCTATTTTCGGTGAAATTTTGGGTCCAAAACTTTTACATAGTAATATGGGTGTCTATAGACTCGTGTTCTAACATAGAATACGTATTTGAATAGATTAGGATCGTTCATAGGCTCTACATACGAGAAAGGCTTTGTTGTGACAGTCGGACTTCAATTCCGGCTTTTGGTGCTCATACTTCACTTGTTGACAATTCAAACACCTAGACACAAATCCCGCAGTGTCCCACTTCATACTGCACCACCAATAGTGGTGTTTCAAATCTCGATCTATCTTTGTAGCTCATGGATGAAAGGAATACCTCAAACTATGAGCCTCCTCCATGATCAGTCTAGTCAAATCTCCCACCCAGGGAACACATATGTGATCCTTGACCCTCATAATTCCCTCATCATCAAGATTTGCCTCCCATGCTTTTCCCTTCAACACCTTGTCTCGACTTTTGCACAACTTTTCATCATCAAACTACTGGGCTCTAATCTGCTCCAATAGAAAAGACCATGCCTCTACCCAAGCCATAACTTACTAAGTTCCGAATCAACTATACGGTCGTTATATCTTAGGAATTTTGGGTTGTAACAATTCATTAAACTAAAATTTACCAATCTAATTGATACTAGCTTTTCAACTTTTATAATAATATAATGTTAAGCTCGTGCAGGTCACGTGCATCGACTCCCCTAGTACATCTATAAAGACATCAAATCTACTATAGATTTATTTCTAAAAGGCATAATACATAAGTAGGCCCTCAAACTTGGCCTCAGCTGAAAAGTATGCCCTCCAATTTAGGTGTGTACAAGTAGGCGCCTCAACTTGTATAAAGCTGAACACATAAATACCAATGCTTACGTTGCATTGATGTGGCACATAAATTTTAGAGGTGTCTAGATGATCATTTTATAAGTTGGAGTGTTCAACTGACAAAGTAGAGACAAATTGAGGTGCCTACTTGTGCACATCCAAAGTTGGAGGGCATACTTGCCAGTTGAGGCCAAGTTTGAGGGCCTGTTTATGTATTATGCCTTCCTAAGAAGGGCAGATAACAAATTTATTGCCAGAATCTGATTAGAAAATAACTAAATAAATGATGTTCATGATTTGAAAAATTACATCTTCAAGATGCATCTTTCTCAAAAGTAATAGAAATCTGATCTATGAGATATCACTATATGCATCTTCATAAATTCGTCTTTCCTATTTACATAGTTTTTTTTAACATACTACAAAAAATCTAATGACTATATCTAGTCGTGTGATTTGAAATCTTAGTTTTAATTCCTCTTTTGGAGTTATCATTAGTGTTCTTTGTCAAATGTGACTAATGAGAAAGTATTGCTGCTTATTTTTTCTATATAAATAGAGAGATGCTAGGCATACTTGTTTAAGTATTGCCGAGATAAAGCATTCAAGTTTTCATTTTGGAAAAAAGAAAGATAGTAGCATCTCTGATTATTTTTTACGTTTTATATATGAATTTTGTACTTCTTTCTCTTTTTTATTCGAGGCCCATCATTCATATGTCATGTTTGTTGGAGAATAAATTATTTTATCCATTTCTTTGAATAAAAACATTAGATTATGGTCAACTTGAAGGAATTGAAATCTTAGTTTAAGTAGAATAGCTATGTTTCACAATGGATGTTAAAGTGTCATATTAAAAAATCCTCAGCATAGTGTTAGAGTGACTACTTAAAAGTGCAAGTAGTGTATTTGAGCTATAATTATATATATGTGCCAAAATGGTGTCCATAAACATGACATTTGTATATATAACATGGTAAATTGCAGCGTGAACAAAACAGATCCTTTTTCTACTTTGGTAAAGATTTCAATAGTGGGTGATAATAGTGGATCAATTTCAAGTTAAAGACTACCTCACAAATAGTGTCGGTAAAATAAAGAATATATGATTCAAGAGGAAATTTTTAAAGAAACTCAAGGTTATGGATTCTGTAACTCAGGCAATCAAGATGTTATATTGCCAAAATGTAAATGTTTATGACAATTTTACAAGCCCTCAATTATGATTACTAATTTTAAATTAATGTTTGTGATCTATTACAAGTTAATATCAGCAAAGATGTCATCATCCTATGACGTGGCTTCTTCCATGAGCAAGAGGATTTATAACCCCAACATTGAGAAAAAATTAAAAGTGCTTATAGTAGATGATGACCCTGTAGTTCGAATGGTCCACAAAGGCGCTGAAACTCATGAGGTGAAAAATGGCCAAGAAGCTGTTTTTGCTCATCGCTCTAGTGTATGCTTTGATTTGATTTTGATGGACTTAGATATGCTAGTGATGGATGGTCGTCAGGAATGATTCTATTAATCGTAATTTAGCTTATTTGAGCATCTTAATATTATACTTATTTATGTACGGAACAATAAGAAAAGTTTTCTATTATGCACGAAACTAAGGAACTTCAAGACACGCGTGTGTTTAGCTTGATTGCGGGAGTGACTTCCCTTGGAGAAGCTGAGAAGAAATCATTCATGGATGCCGGTCTTTATTATTATTATCAGAAACCGCTTACTATTTATGTAGTTCGTTATCTTGTGGAGAAAATAAAGAATGATGTTTAGACCTATCGAAAAGCAATTGGTTTGAAGATGACAGAACGTTAATCTTTGGGGACATTAAGGAAATAAGTAGACAACTAGTTATAATACCTTTTAGTTATGGTTTCTAAAGTATGCATATCATACATACTTGCTATTATCAATAAAAAAAATTTTAGCAGAATAAAGGGTGTTACAATTCACTTTTACGTGAGGCATAAAAGCTACTTCATAATTTGGCCTCTATTTTTGATTTTTTTTTAGAGTCGCCACCTAATTAATATATGGAAATTAGGAAGCCAATTTTAAGATTATTTAAGAAAAAACATTTTAGTACCAGAGTTCGGGAGGGTTCAGATGAACCCTCAAGAAAGGTGTTAGGCACCTCGGTATTAAAAATCCACAGAAAGCGCTTGATGTATTAGTTTTAAAAATGTGGTTTAAGAAAAGATTTGCTTAAAATGTGTTTAAAAAATGCATATACAAAGTCTTGTTCATGGCATGTCAAAGGAATGTGTTTGAGTGAAATCTTTTCATTTTTTATGAAGTTAAGTTTGGATAAAAAAAAAAAAAGTTCGAATAATCTCATCAACTTTCTCAGACCAAAACGCACTCAAGGCTTCCCCCAAGTAGGTTCCACTTAATTTGGCCCAAAGTGATGTGATACTATTCATCAAGATTGGTTTTGAGAAAAAAGGTCCACGTGTATTTTCTTTTAAAATAGCCTTGATTTTAAAAAGATTTATAAATTTTAATAGAAAACATTTTTTAGAAAAAAGGCAAAACCACATCTTTCCTTTGGTAATGTAAGTCAAACTCATTTGATCCGAATCTTTCTCAAAAACTCTAAATAATGTAAAGCCTCCTTTTGGTTTATTAATGTTCATGTGGGCCGAAAAACCCAAACAAAATTTGAGAAAAGAATAAAGTCTTCAAAAATACTTTTGGAATAACATTTCTTTTATTTAAACATAGACCATTTGAAAACTTTGGGTTTTAGGAAAAGGGTCATTTTATTTTCATCCTCTAGAAAAGAAATGCATTTTCCTCAAAGTATTAGTATTTATGAAATGAGTATGTCTCTTCTCTTTTGTGTGTGGGTCCAAGCTATAAAGGTGGGTTTTCTATTCATTGTAACGATATCAGCTTCGTTTGCCTAATCCTATTTCATTTAGGCTTTAAAAGGGTTTTAATAATATACAAATATTTCTTTACATATACATACACAACATATGAATGTAAAAGGAAATGGGCTGGTGGGTTTACCAAGACCATCAGCTGTCACAACCCAATTTACTAAGCTGTGAAGGAACCAACACCCACCAAGATAGTATCCATAAGCAACCCATTTAGAAGAATTCTATACGGAAATCAATGCGGAAAAATCATACAAGTCATTTTTAAAGTCTTAATAAATCTTATAATCATAAAAACATAAGGAAAGTGTTACAACCCCCAAAATCTAGTGTCACTAGTTCAAGAACTGACTAAAAGAAGTAAAGGTCTAGGATACAACCCAAAATATTATCTAGGATGCAAAAGACAAAAGGAAAGGATAGAGGGAAAATCCGGTGCTACGGATCCTCATATAGCTCACCCCGAACTGTAATGACCCGTTTTGGTCGTTATTGTGATTTGGTCCCATTTATCCCCATTGAACTTTTCTCGAGCCGTGTCAGTACGATTTTGATCCACGAGGATGGGTGGCACGATTCTCGAGGTAATTTAGCGAGTTTTATGATGACTTATGAGAAATAGAACTTAAATGTGAAAATTTTGTTGAACGATAGTTCACTTTTGGGTAGACGGACCTTTTTTAGAAATCAATCAATTCTGTGAGGTTCGGAGGGATGTTAAGTTCAGTTTTCGAGGCACTTGGGAGAATTTTGTCTTATTGGTTGGGAAGTTGGTTTTTAGCCATTGGGTGTTGACCCGGTCAACTAGACCTTTGATGGAAATTCTAAGACCACGAGTGAGTCCGTAGCATGTTTTGATGTGCGTGTACATGTCTGCTTTGTAACTGGGAGGTCTCAGATGATTGTCGGGATTTGGGAAGGACTTGGTGAAAAATCAAAAAATTCTAGTTTCTGGTGTCTCGCCCCAGTGAGACTGGGTACTCCCCAGTAGACCCGCCTCAACGAGACTTAATCTGCGGGTGCAGAAATATGGATTCCATGGGAATCTACCCCAGCGGATGAAATTTCGCAGAGGCGGATGCGCGGCAGCAGACAATCTTCGGCTAGAGCAGAAGACGCTGTTCAAAAACCATTAAATGCTTAAGTTAAACCATTCATTTCTCATTCCCAAAATTATTTCTCCAAAGTGTCTCAAGGGGGATTTGAAGTGTTTCTAAGTGGATTCTTCTTGGGGAAAGTCTCTCTAACTTTGTTATCCATTATTTATCTTTCCAAAGCTTGAACCAATGGAGGGAATCTTGAAAGCTAATTGAAGAAGATGAGTCTTAACCTTAACTTTCTTATTTGAATTCTAGGCTCCAAATGTGAGATTAATTGATGTATTTGACTAATCTAAGCATGGAATTTCATTAATTAGTAACCAACAGGCTTGAATCTCCTATTTGAGTTAAGAAATTGAATGCAGAAAAGCTATGGATTACGCCTAGTTTGGGGGTTTTCTTTGAATGATGAAATTGATCAATACTTGCACTAAATTAGCAATTGGGAAGTAGAGCTGTACTTTTAAAACGTTGGGTTACCTTTTCCATCTTTGAAATACCCGTTTTACCTTTGTGGGCCCGATTTCCCTCTTTTCCTTAGCTGATTTTAATTCGAACGAATGTATAGCAATATGGGTAACGTTGTTTCCTGCTTCTAACTTAGAATTCGATAATGGCTAGACTTTGAGTATTGGGAAGCTCTTAGGAAGGGCAAGGCTCAGATCTGATTATTCGTGGCACCAGCTCAGCAGCGAGGTAGGTTACGACTTATCTTTTTGTTAGACTCCAGTTAGTGAAGCATATATAGAGTTAGTTATGGATAAATAAATCATGTTACACCTTTGGGTATGAAGTTGGGATGGAATACTTAGGTTGGTATTGTTATTGATTTTGTGGGCTTGTCGCCTCTTTGTTGTGTTCTGGCTTGTTACCATATGTGTGGTATTGGACTTGTTACTTAGTTGCCATATTGTGGTTGTGATACAATTTTCTCCCACTTATCTTGATATTATCATAGATAAAGGAAAGAACTTGATTCAGTATTGATATTGGAATATGTGTCCATGTAGAGGCAAGATTGAGATTTGATATGATTACACTTGGGATTGATATTATGCCATGCATTCATAGTCATTTCCATTATACATTGATAAGAATTATGATTGGTACTGATGATGATAAGTGGGAAGACAACATCCGAGACTTTGGCCGGACTTGATATAGTAGCCATCTCTGGGCTATATACGGAATGGCTAGTGATATGGAAGCTACCTCCGGGATGTGTGTGGAGTGGTTGGTGTTGTGGAAGTCATCTTTGGGATATGTGTGGAGTGACCAGTACATTGACTTTGCAGGTCCCCCATGGGTCTTGACTATCGAGACGTGGAAGTTATCCGTCCATGGCATGTGTGTACGGAGACAGACATTTGGCTACTGCATATCATTGCATTGCTTCATTCATATATTACATTGATTCTGCCTTGATATTCTTATCACTTGTGTTATTTGTTCTTGGATTGTGTCGTGACTATACTTGATTGCTAGCATGCCTATCTTTAGTTCCTTTCTTTATATATGTTATCTAACTGTTGTCAGCCTATGATACCTGCTAGTACATAGTGTTTGTATTAATACTACCTTGTTGTACTCTTTTTCTAAGTGGAGAGTTCATGACAGGCTCCACATCTACCCCTCGAGAGTGATGCCGAGGCCAGACTAACGAGTGTCCAGGGAGCATCTGCTGAGTCTGCTGCTCGGAGACTCCTCTATCCTCTGTTTTTATTATTCCTATTCTTAGACATATACTTATTTTCAGACTTGTATTTCCTAGACATTTGTACTTAAATGGTCTCATACTATTCAGACTAGATTCGGGGGTTGTATATTTAGATTCCGCACTATTATCTATTTAAGATTTTAGACTTCTATTGCTTCTTATTTACTATTTCTGTTGTTTGGATGATTGAGTATGGGACGGGTTCGCCTACAAGGAAGGAAAGGGTAGGTGCCCCCACGATCAGTAATTTGGGGCGTGACAATTTGGTATCAGAGCCCTAGGTTACCCGGTCTATAAGTATAAGAGCATGTCTTGTAGAGTCTTGCGGATCGGTACGATGAGTTCCGTACTTATCTGTGAGAGGCTATGGGACATTTAGGAAAATTCAAATTCTTTCATTCTTTCATGCTACTTTATTCAAATTGGTATTTAGAATATTTGAATTGGTATCTGATTCACTTCTATTCTCTCACAGATGGTAAAGACGTAAGCTACCATTTTTAAGGATGAGTTGCCCCAGCCCACTGTTGGGGACGGAGCACGGGGACGAGGGTACGCTAAAGTTCGCGGCCGTTCCAGTGGTTGTGGTACAGCACCGGCTAGGGGCGGGGCCTGTGTGGCTGGACAGAGGCATGCTATATCAGCATCACCAGAGCGCCAGCCTGCACGAGAGCATACAGTTGAGGGAGGGTAGGGACCAGCCTAGACTCATCCCGAGTTGATTTTTCCTCCGGTGCTTCAGGACACCATGGATTGTATTTTGCTACATCTTGACGGACAACATGTCGTGGGTGGTACTGCTACTCTAAGGGGATTACAGACTAGAGCAGGAGTGTAGACTCCTAAGAAGGGACAGACTTTGGTGATGCAGTCTGTTGCTGCAATGGCCCCTCGAATTGATGGGATTCCAGTCCCTGCTGGTGCTTCTAGGCCCGTCGCGTGTCTAGTTATGGCCTTTGGAGATCAGGAGCTAATTGGTAGATATCTGAAGATGGAGCCGCCCAGATTTGCTACGTCTAGTAAGGATTCTTATGAATTTATGATGGATATGCATGAGAGATTGCATAATATCGGGATTGTTGAGTCTTATTGGTTGACTACGTGTCCTACCAGTTGTGTGGGGATGCGAAGACTTGTGGAGGTCCTTCAATGATTATCGACCCGTTGGGTCGCCTCCACCCTCTTGGACACAGTTTCATCAGGCTTTTCTAGAGAAGTGTTCCCATACTGTGAGGGACCAGAAGAGAGATGAGTTCATCCACCTACATCAAAGGGGTATGTTTGTAGTTGAGTATGAGGCCAGATTTCTGTCTTTGGCATTTTATGCTACGCAGTTGATTCCTGCTAAGTCAGAGAGGGTTGAAAGTTCGTGCGTGCACTGGTACTCCCATTACATGTGGAGTGTTTTTAGCTTGTCTCCATAGATACTTCCTTTCAGTCCGTAGTAGACCATGCTGCGAGTGTTGAGTCAGCTAGGGCTTGAGCCCTTAGTGAGGGTAGTGAGAAGCAGCCCCGTCAGTATGTCAGGACTTATCAGCCACATTCCAGCCACCCTATTCTATCAGCACTTCAGACTTCTTCAGGTGGCCTTTCGAGGCAGAGTGGTCATAGTTCAGGGCAGGTTTCTGAAGGCTCTTATTCTCAGCCAGCCGATCCAGGTGGTCACTTCAGTCCAGCTTCAGTGTTTCAGCTTCTGCCTTGTAGAATTTGTTATGTATGTGGTGATACCGGGTACATTACTAGAGAGTGCTCCAGATTGATATAGAGTGGGTCCCAACAGGATTTCAGATTCTAGACCCCTAGGATTTCATTATCTTTTGGTTGCCAAGGTGGATCTTCAGGTAGAGGCGGTGCTCATACAGGCCGCAGTGGTTCACATTCCTCTAGGGGTGGATATCAGTTTGGTAGAGGTGATTCTCAGGCCTCCAGAGGAGGAGCTCAGTTCGACCAGAGCAGCTATGGTAGTGCCCATTGTTATGCTTTTTCCCATAGGCTAGAGGCCGAGGCATCAGATGCTTTAATCACAGGTACCATTTCTGTTTGTCATCAGGCAGCTTTAGTCTTATTTAATCCAGGGTCTACTTTCTCTTCTGTGTCCTTTATCATTCTGTGAGTTGGGATTTGGCTTGTGACCAACTTGATGTACCTATTCACGTGTCTACTCTGATTGGAGATTCGGTAGTGGTTGATCGAGTCTATCGATCTTGTTTAGTTACTTTTATGGTTTATAACACGTGGATAGATTTGGTGATTCTGGATATGGTAGATTTCGACATCATTTTAGGCATGAGTTGGTTGTCCCCTTACTATGCGATCTTGGACTGTCATGCCAAGACAGTCACATTAGCTATACCGGGTATTCCTAGACTTGAATAGAGAGGTACTCCTAGTCCTGCCCCAAAGAAGATTAGTTCTTATCTCCGAGAAAAGCTCATATTCATGATACCAGTGTTGATTTTCCATCGCTTAAGTCTGTGCCTGTTGTGAGCAAGTTCGCGGAGGCATTCCTTACAGATTTGCCCAGTATACCACCCGATCATGACCTTGACTTCTGCATCAATCTAAATCTAGGAACTTTCCTTACTTCCATTCCACTCTATAGGATGACACCGGCTGAGTTGAGAGAGTGAAAGAAGAAATTATAAGATCTTTTGAGTAAAGGTTTCATCAGACTGAGTGTCTCCCCTTCGGGCGCTTCCGTGCTATTTATGAAGAAGAAAGATGGGATGATGCGGATGTGTATTGATTACTGCCAGTTGAAAAAGGTCACCATTTAAAATAAGTATCCTATTCCTCGCATTGATGACTTGTTAGATTAGCTTCAGGTTGCTTTTGTGTTCTCCAAGATTGATTTGAGTTTAGACTATCACCAGCTGAAGATTCAGGCCGAAAATATTCTGAAGACGGCGTTTAGGACTTGTTATGGTCATTACGAGTTCCTTGTTATGTTTTTTGGGCTTACAAATACCCCGACAACTTTCTTAGATTTGATGAATGGCATTTTCAGGCCATACTTAGATTCCTTTGTCATAGTCTTCATCGATGATATTTTTGTGTACTCAAAGAACAAGGAAGAGCATGAGCGTCATTTGAGGGATCGTTCTTGGGTTGTTAAAAGAAAAGCATCTTTATGCCAAGTTTCTAAGTGTGATTTTTTACTTGATTCAGTGGTATTCTTGGGCCATGTGGTGTCAAAAGATGGGATTATAATTGATCCCAAGATGATTGAGGTTGTTAGAGATTGGGCGAGGCTCACTTCAATGACTGAGATTCGTTGTTTCGTGGGTTTGGCTAGTTACTATCGTCGGTTCATGAAGGGCTTTGCTTTGATTACTTCTCACCTAACTCGATTGACTCAAAAGGAGTTACCTTTCCAGTGGTCCGGTGCTTGTGAAGGGAGCTTTCAAAAGCTCAAGACCTTGTTGACTACAACCCTAATTTTGGCATTACTCATGTAGGATAAGGATTTTTTTGTATATTGTGATGCATCTCTATTGGGGTTATTGATTTCCATGTTGATACAAAAGGGAAAGGTTATTGATTATACTTCTAGGAAGTTGAAGATTCATGAGAAGAACTACTCTACTCATGATTTGGTGTTGGCAGCGGTAGTCTTCGCTTTGAAGATTTGGAGGCATTATTTGTATGGGGTCTATTGTGAGGTATTCACCGATCATCACACTCTATAGCATGTGTTAAACTAGAGGGATCTCAATTCTAGATAGTGTAGATAGATGGAGCTACTTATGGATTATGATAAAACCATTCTATACCATTCAGGCAAAACAAATGTGGTAGCCGATGCATTGAGACGAAAGGCAATGAGTATGGGCAGTTTAGCTCAGCTGATTGCTTCGGAGCTTTCTCTAGCCATGGAGGTTCAGACTCTAGCTATGTAACGACTCTCCCGGCCGTTATGGGAAATATAGGATTAAACCTACCAAATGAAACCTTCCCAAGGGTAGAACGAGCTAATAGAAACTCGATTTTATAAGTCTAGGAACTGAAAACTTGCCTTGTTGTGTTATTTATTTTTGTTAAGTCCATCAGGGGGTGACGTAGAAATTTACAGCTCCGTTGGGAATTCCGAGGCCACGGGTGGATTCGAATGACGTTTGTATGTATATATGCATGTTTTGTTTTTGTTTGTGAGGCCTCGGAAGAAATGTTGGGTGATAAAATGGAAAACTGGGCAAAAGTCGAGCTTACTGCCCAAATAGGACTGCTGCGACGGGGCTTGTACCGCTATGGCAGTACCGCTATAAGGGTGAGCCCCTCACCTCCAGTGATCGGCCAGTGTTCATGTGTCCACTGTGGCGGTGGTCTGGTTTCTCTTGGTCCGCTATAGCAGGCACTTGGCCACTATAACAAGACCGCCGCGGCGATCAACCGGGGGGGGGGGGGGGGGGGGAGGGGTAGAATGCCGTGTTTTAAATACTTAGTTCCACATTCTTTATTCATAATACTCTAACACAATTCCCCATAAGCACCTAGGGTGAAATTCCAAGCTAAGGCAAGAATACTCTTGGGAGGTATGTCTCACCCATCCCTTTCAATCATTCCGTATCATCTTCATGATTATCATCCCTTTTACGGGTCTACAATGGTGAAATTAGTAATAGTAACCCTTGGAATTAATAAACATTCTATAGCCCCTAGGAATTAATAAACCTTCTATACTTGATGGGTTATGATGGTTATTACTTATTTATCATCTAATGGCTTGGGTTAACCCCTCTTAATCATGAATTGAACCTTTAGAGCCATAAACTAAGTGAATTGAGACCTAGGGTTCCATAAAAATGGTAGCTTGGACATGGAAACTGCTTGTAATTGGGGTGTAGATTTAAGATTGTTATAGTTGATGATTAGTGATTACTAAAGCCATTGTTAGGTTGTTGAACACCTAGAAATCATTCACCCACTGGAATGGGGCTAAAAGGAAGGGTGTCTTACATTGATTTGTGACTACAATAATTGTGACTCATTGAGCATTCTAATTGCTAGACTTTGAGCATTTCGAGGCTTTACGAAAGGGAAAAGCTGTGGCAGAGTGACTCGAGTTGTTCCAGCTCTATGTTGAGGTAGGTTACGGTCTATTTGAGTTAGACTTTAATTAGTTGATTTTATGTGTTGTGAATTCATCAGGAGAAAGCATGTCTAGTCTTCATGCATGATATTGTGTGGTTGAACTCTTATGTGCAATTGATTGAGTGACTATGCGGGCTTCGTGCCACTATTCAGGTGTGTTGAATCTACAGTTGATGTTGTTGTAATGAGAAGTTAATATGATCTTCTCGGTGAAATTGTGACACAAAATAATGAATTGAGAATTGATAATAAGGAGGCAAGAAATAATATTATGTATGGATAGATGAAAAGGCATAATGTGACCTAGACTATGGGCTCGTGGTCCGAGGTTCGTTCTGGAAATGAGAGATACATTGATATGGCCTGCGTCCGAGGTTCTTTCCAAAGCAGAGGTTTATGCTTAGGTCTGATGAATATCCGAAATGAGTGGTACATGGACACCATGGGTCCCCTGCAGGTCATTACTACTGAGCAATGACATCAGTTAGCATGTGCATACAGTGGTTATGGTATTGGTGATGGACTTATTCCCGTTTTGTGGTTTTCTGTTGACCGAGTTCTTGATATTTTGGGTGACTTGATTAGTGATTATTCTTGGTTGACTTGTCATGGTTTATTTATTTCATGTATGTTGGTTGGCTTGGTTATTCTATTTATTCTATGAGATATGCATGATACTAATCTTAGTCGGCCTATGATATCTACCGGTACATAGTATTTGTACTGATACCACCTCGCTGCATTCTTTTGAGTGCAGATTGTGATACAGAGATTGCTACCTGCCCTCACATCTAGCGTTGAGGATGTTGCTGACAGATTTAGGGTGAGCTTCTTCCTCTTATGATGTCTATTTCCTATTCTGGACATTATGGTTATTTGTTAGACAGATTTCATTCCTTAGACATGTTCTAGATTTAGAGCCCTTGTACGATGACTTTAGGATTTTGGAGATTTTGTAATAGTTAGAACTTTCGTATTTACTTCAGTATTTTTATGGCATGACTTATTTTGATTATCTTATGCTTAAATGAGTAATAACTGACTAATTTGGTTAATCTAAAACCGGACTTGAATGAATAGATGTCTTGTGTTTTGGTTCGCCCACTAGGACTTAGTGTGGGTGCCAGTCATGGTGGGTTGGGTCGTGACAGAGTTTGTATCAGAGCTTTAGGTTTGTTAATCTCGTCCTACAAGAAAATGTCTAGTAGAGTCTTGCGGATCGATACGGAGACGTCTGTACTTATCTTTGAGAGGCTACCGGACACTAGGAAAATTTCCTTTTCCTTCTTTCTTTCATGCTACTTGATTCCAATTGGTATCTCCTGATTCAAATTGATATCTAACTTTTCTTCACTCTCTCGCACATAGTGAGAACACGCGCGACAGCAGCCAAAGGAAGAGGTGGAGGCAGAGGAGCCGTTAGAGGGGCGGCCCCAGCTATGGGCGGAGTCCCAGTTGTTGATCCCATGCCATCCAGTGGTTTTTAATGAGGCTGCAAGAGAGGCAGCGGTACCAGCCCAGCCAGCGGCAGTACTACAGCTGCTCTTGGTATACCAGATGCTATGGCGCATGTGCTATATTGGTTGCATTGGTTAGCACGGGCTGGAGTTATACCAGCCGTTCCAGCAGGTAGGGGCGCACGGGTAGCAGCCCCAGGTCCGGATAGAGTTCAAGCTCCGGGGGTTCAGCATACCGCAGCAATGGCACCTCGCTTGGATGAAGTTCCGGGTTTTGAAGCCTTTTCGAGGCTAGTTACAGGGCTAGTGATGACTGGCGAAGAGCATGTTTTTTTTTTTTTGGAGGTTCATTAAGATGAAGCCTCCGTTTTTCTATGGTACTGAGTCATAGGATGCATATGAGTTCATCATAGACTGTCACGAAAGGCTCCATAAGATGGGAGGGCGTGGACAAGTAAGGTGTAGAGTTTGTGACCTTCCAGTTCTTGGCTGATGCCAAGCTATGGTGGAGGGCATATGTAGAGTGCAGGCCAGCTGGGTCTCCTCCATTGACTTGGGTTAAGTTTTATTCAGTGCTCTTGGATAAGTACGTTTTGTGCACTCTGAGGGACCAGATGAAAGATGAGTTTGCTAATATTGATCAGGGAAACTCATCGGTTGCCGTGTACGAGTCCCGTTTCCACTCCTTGTCCTGATATACTCTTCAGTTGCTGCCTACTGAAGGGGAGAGGATCTGGTGGTTCATGAAGGGATTGAACAACGGACTTGACTATCGGCTCTTGACTTAGCCACTGGGGCTTCATTCCAGGAGATAGTGGAGCATGTTCGTGTTGTTGAGGGGATTAAACAGGAAAGTCATGCAAAGCAAGTAGAGAAGAAGGGACGAAGGGGTGGGGTTTTTAGCAACTCCTTCTCAAGGGGTCAGAGTTCGCAAATATGTTCAGGGCGTCCGGTTCAGTTCGCGATGCAAGTGTCAGCTAAGGGTCCATCAGGGGAAAATTATCAGGCTTTCGGTCAACATGGAGGTTATACTGCTTCATCAGCTTCTGTTCAGCGACCTACGCTAGACTGTATATGTTACGAGTATGGTGAGATAGGGCACATTAAGAGGTATTTCCCCAGACTCATACAGAGTGGGCAAGGGACTCAGTATCAGGCTCTCCGAGCTTTGTTTGCACCCGATAGAGAGGTAAGGATCGCGCACCGGCAGGGCGGGGTGGCCACACCACAGATAGTGGTGGTGCCCAGCCTAACCTAGGCGTTCCTCAGGTAGGTAGAGGCGGATAGCAGCTCGACAGGGGCGGGGCTCAGACTGGACAGGGTAATCGCGGTGGTACACAGGCTACAGGAGGGCGCGGTCATTTGTACGCTTTTCCAAGTAGACCCGAGGCTGAGGCCGCCTATGCTCTCATCACAGGTACTATCTCCATTTATGATCGGATGACTTCTGTTTTATTTGATCCGGGTTCTACTTTTTCTTATGTGTCTCCATATTTTGCTGTGGGTTTGGGTATAGTGTGTGATACTCTTGATGTCCCTATTTATGTATCTACTCCAGTTGGGGATTCGGTGGTGGTAAATACATTCTACCCTTCTTGTGCGATTAATTTTATGGGGTATAATACTTGGGCAGAATTGATGATCCTAGATATGGTAGATTTCGATGTCATTTTGGCATGAGTTGGTTGTCCTCGCATTATGCTATACTAGATTTTGATTCTAAGACTGTTACCTTAGCTATGCCCCGGGCACCTAGACTTGAGTGGAAGGTAACCTTAGTCCCCTCCCTAAGAAAGTCATATCCTTCATTCGTGCTAGGAAGCTAGTGGAGAAGGGTTGTCTAGCTTACTTAGCACATATCCGTGACACCAGTGTAGATACTCCATCTATTGATTCGGTTCCAGTGGTACGCAAGTTTGCGGATGTATTCCCCGCGGACTTGCTTGGTATGCCACCTGATTGTGACATTGATTTTAGGATTGATTTAGACCCAGGGACTAGTCCTATCTCTATTCCACCTTATAGGATGGCACCAGCAGAACTCAGGGAATTGAAAAAGCAGTTGTAAGATCTTTTGAGTAAGGGATTTATTCGCCCGAGTTCCTCTTTTTGGGGTGCTCCTGTGTTGTTTGTTAAGAAGAACGATGGGTCTATGTGTATGTGTATTGATTACCGTCAGCTGAATAAGGTAACTATCCGAAATAAGTATCCCATTCCCCATATTGATGAGTTGTTTGATCAATTACAGGGAGCTTCTGCGTTCTCTAAAATTGACTTAAGGTCAGGGTATCACTAATTGAAGATTCGAGCAAAGGATGTTCCAAAGATAGCTTTTTAGACCAGGTATGGGCACTATGAGTTCTTGGTTATGTCTTTCGGGCTTACTAATGCCCCAACTGTATTCATGGATTTGATGAACAGTGTGCTTAAGCCCTTTTTATACTCTTTTATAATGGTGTTCATTTGATGATATCCTGATATACTCTAAAAGTAAGGAGGAGCATGAGAAACATTTGAGGATTGCTCTTGGGGTATTGTGGGAGAAGAAGTTGTATGCTAAATTCTCCAAGTGTGATTCTGGTTGTCTTCTGTGTCCTTCTAGGGGCATGTAATTTCGAAGGAAGGTATTATGGTGGATCCTCAAAAAATTCAAGCAGTCAGGGAATGGGCTAGGCCCACATCAGTGACTGAGATCCGTAGTTTTATGGGTCTGGCTAACTATTATTATCGTTTTGTGAAGGGGTTTGCCTCTATTGCTTCTCATTTGACTCGCTTGACTCAGAAAAAAGGTACCATTTTATTAGTCCGACGAGTGTGAGGAGAGCTTCCAAAAGCTCAATACTTTGTTGACTACAGCGCCTATTCTAGCATTGCCTGTGGAGGGCAAGTATTTTGTTGTTTATTGTGATGCTTCACATTCTGATTTGGGTGTTGTTTTGATGCAGAAAAAGAATGTGATTGCCTACGCTTCTCGGCAGCTGAAAGTGCATGAGAAGAACTATCCTACTTATGACTTAGAGGCAACGGTGGTGTTTGTGTTGAAAATCTGGAGGCACTACTTGTATGGTGTCCACTGTAAGGTGTATACTGACTATCGCAGTTTGCAGCACGTGTTCACTCAGAGGGAGCTGAACTCTAGGCAGCGGAGATGGATGGAATTGTTGAAAGATTATGATATCACCATTCTGTATCACCCCGGTAAGGTAAATATAGTGGCTAACTCGTTGAGCAGGAAGTCGGCTAGTATAGGAAGTCTAGCTCATTTGATTTCTAATACAAAGGGGTGTTGGCTTGTGTTGAGGCTCGGTCATCCTTCCTGGAGCAGATTAAGGCTAAGCAATTTGAAGATGCTAAGTTGCACAAAATTCGTGACAAGGTGTTGCGTAGAGAGGCCAAGGAGGCCGTGATTGACGAAGAGGGGGTGCTGCAGATCCAGGGGTGAGTTTACGTGCCACGTGTGGGTGAATTGATCAAAACCATTTTGACAGAGGCTCATAGTTTGAGGTATTCTATTCATCCTGGCACGACTAAGATGTATCGTGATCTGAGGCAGCACTACTGGTGGACTAGCATGAAGCATGATATAGTGGAGTTTGTTACTCAGTGTCTGATCTGAGGCAGCACTCCGATTGGGTGGTTTGATGCTTTTAAGGTGAGACCTTAGGGTACAGATTTGCTAAGGGAGTCCTTGGACAAGGTGAAGCTAATTCAGGAAAAGCTTCTGGCAGCTTAGAGTAGGCAAGAGGTGTATGCGGACTGGAAGGTGAGCAGGTTCTTCTGAAGATTTCACCCATGAAGGGTGTTATGCAATTTAGGAAGAAGGGCAAGTTGAGGCCGAGGTATATTGGTCCATTTGAGATTCTCCGTCATGTTAATGCAGTGGCTTATAAGCTAGCTTTGCTAGTACGCCTGTCAGGTGTTCATCTGGTAGTTCATGTGTCCTTGCTGAAGAGGTACCATTCAGTTGGTTCTTATATCATTCGTTGGGACTCCGTGTTGTTTGATGAGAATCTGTCTTATTAGGAAGAGCCTATAGCGATCTTGGATAGGCAAGTAAGAAAGTTAGATAAAAAAAGATAGCTTCAGTTAAGGTGCAATGGAAGCACCGTCCTGTTGAGGAGGCCACATGGGAGACTGAGTACGATATGCGTACCAAATATCCCCAGTTGTTTACCTACTCAAGTACATTTCCCCGTTCCTTTTCCTTGTCGTATGAGGATGAACAATTGTTTAATTGGTATCTAATGTAACAACTCGTTTGGTTGTTATTATGCTTTTGACTCATTTTACCCCCGTTGACCTTTTCCCGAGCCCTGTTGTCACGACCCACATTCAATAAGTCGCACGGGTACCTAGCATTACCCACCTCGGTAGGCGAACATTTTTCCCAATTCATAAATTCAACCACAATAAAGTAACTAGAGCAGAATAAGTAAAAGTCTGAATCATAAATAATCATGAGTGCAAAATATAAATACAATCCCCAAGGAACTGGTCTGACTCGTACAAAAGCAACTACGTATTGTCTAGAACATACAAGTCTCAAATGCTAAACACATCTGTCTGAATGGAAGAAAATAAAGACAGGGATGGAGGAGTCTCCGGGTAGCAACTAGTCAGATGCTCACCCTAGATACTCGCAAGCCAGGCCTCGGAAATCGGTCTCAAAAGTGGAAATGAAACCTGTCTCAAAATCTACACCCTGAAAAGAAGTGTAGCAAGGTAGCATCAGTATAAACAACACATGCTGAGTAGTCATTATAGGCCGCCAAAAGTGAGTTAACATATATAAAGAAAGAGATTGAAGAATAGACATGCTCACAATCAGGTATACACACCACACAGTCCAAGAATAACAACTCAAGTACATAAGGATCAATAACCGACTCATAGCCTATGGTGAACCACCTAAACACAAGTCTTGCCAAGGCTCCTACGATTCCTCATAATAAACATAAACACTAGTACAACTAACAATGTTACTCCATAACCTCAAGTCTCAACCTAGGATAAAGTCTCTCTTCTAGACTCCATCAATTCCCAAATACATATTAATCAAGCACATGATGATCTCAAATTAGTAACCAACTAGGAAGTCAATGTTTACGAGCACCGTACAATACAATAAATAACCACTACCAGAAATCAGATGTATGAGTGAATGAAATGTGAATACAATGCAATGCAATGATACACATATGATCCGGGCGGATGATATCTATGCCTCCACAATTATGACCCATGGGGAACCTGTGACGTTCAAGTACCTGTTACGGCACACAGCCCGATCCAATATATAGTCAGTGTTACGGAACGTGCAACCCAATCCCAGTCAGTGTTGCGGTACGTGCAACCCGGTCCAATATATATATATATATATATATATATGTGTGTGTGTGTGTGTGTGTGTGTTGCAGTGCGCAACCCGATCCAAATATATGAGTATGAATGCATTCATGATATCAATGCCAACAAGAGTATATCAATGATAGCCATTCCCTATGTTACACCCCGTAAGAGTCCGTGCTACTTGACTTAAGACAAGAATGAACGAGTTAAGAAAGTTCAAGGAAAGTTAATCGAGTTAGTAAGAATATCGTTTTATATATGGTTGCCTTAAGTATCCCGAGGTGACATGGTAACCTAAAGGATTTGAAATCGTGTTATGAGTATGTATGCAGTGTAATGTGAGTTCCCTTTTAAAGTATTTGAGATTGTTAGTAATGATATAGAAGATGGACAAAAGATATGAATATACTTTTGCGATTGGAGTTTCGTCGAAGCTTTGTGAGTTCTCTAGCTATGTTTGAGGTTATTGTGATTCTCCAGACCCTTTGAGATGAGTGTATGGATTGTTATGAATGTATATGTATGTATAAGAGGTTACATAAGGGTTGGAAGAGGATTAGAAGTTAAACGAATCTAAACAAAATGAATCGGAACAACTTCAGCAAAAATCTCGGACTAGATTTTTAGCCCATATTGTTGGAGGCATATCTCCTAGAATAAGATGAGTTTTGGGAGAAACAAAAGCCTACACTGAAATTCAAGAAGTATAGTTTCTAACTAAATAAACCGCTCGTCAATATGATATCGGGATAAGGAGTTATGGATGATGCAAGTTGGGCTGGCGGGGCAGCAAGCTAAGACCCGACCCAAGCATTTATATTTCGGCCCATGAGGCCCATTAACCTTAATATATATGGACATTTCGTTTGAGGGATATTCATTTTCATCTAGGAACTTCCAAAAATATTAGGGAGAGAGGGAGAGAGGTTCTAGGCTAAGAAATCCACTTTGGTCAAAATCCGAGCCCCGAATCCCAAGGCTCATGAAGAGAAAAGCATTGTATGTCGCGTTGCCTTCAGTTTGAGTTAAAAATTAGCCAAAAAGAAGAGTGTTGACGTGGTTTCTGAATATTTAAGTTAATACTAAGGTCCCTTTTTCATTGTTAATAAGTTTATTTAGAGTTTTAACGGATTAGAACGGAGAAAAATAGCGTTATAAACTCGTTTGTTGTTTTGTTGAGATTTATGGATTAGGGGCTATTTTAGTTGGATTAAATGGATGGAATCAGCTGAGTTATGATGTATATTAATGGTTGGTATTGTTGTTGATGTTGTTGATGATTCAATTGAATTGGATTTTCGAGATTGTCCAGTTTATAGAGGAAATGCTGCCCGAATTTCATTAAGTTCCGTTCGTATACAAATTAGATAGTAAGTGGTTTAAATGTTCTAATTGTGATGTTATAATCGTGATTGTAGATATGCGGACTCGAGGAGTAGATGTTGGGTGATTAGGTAGATTGTCAGATATGTAAAGCTATCCCTTCTTTCTTTTTGGCATGAATTACATAAAACGAGCGGACGATGAACGTACATAATTCCCATGAATTCTAGTTTTCAGTGGTACTTGACATGATAGTTGTCTTTGATTCTCAAAGTGCTGGTTCATTCTAATTATTCTATTGAGTCTCAGATGATGATTTAAGTTGTATATGGTTGCTCCTGATATTCTATTCGTGCATAACGTTATTACATCATTTCACCGAGTCCTAGACCGGGTACGTATTCGTGCACAGTTTCATTACATTGTTCACCGAGTCCCTCACTAGAGGGCCGGGTACAGCATATATATGATTATTTTACCGAGTCCCTCACTAGAGGGTCGGGTACGGTACATATATGATTATTTCGCCGAGTCCCATAATGGGCCGGGTATGGTGTACTATATAGATATGCATGACTCTCATCTCATAAGGCACAGGTGCATTGGTATATTTGATTATCATACTTGCCTCCTGTCATATTTTACTCAGTCGTGATCTTTTTTATTGTACTTCATGCTTTACTTACTCAGTATATTTTTTGTACTGACCCCCTTTTTTTCTGGGGCTGCGTTTCATGCCCGCGAGTACGAACCCGGTTTCACGATTATCCGGCCCTAGGACGTCGCTCGCCTGCTTGGAGAGCTCCACTGTTCCGGAGCTTAAGTCATTTGGGTACAGATCCTTTGATATAGACCTGACTTATGCATATCCAAGGGTACGGCGGGGCCCTGTCCCATCATATTTCACTATTATACTCTTAGAGGACTGTAGACATGTGTGGGTTGTATATGGGCTTTGGTCAGCTGTATCGACATAGTCTATTTTGGATATTCCTGTATATAGTGGCAGCCTTATCGGCTTGCCTATTTTGTTATGTTTTGGTTAGCTATGACTCCTCAAGAGACAGGTTCATTCTAATATGTGACGTTATGAGTCTATAGCTTGCTTTTATAAATTTCCATGTTATCCTTAGTTCTAGTCGGATTATATCTAGCAGGTTCGTATACGAGTGTCCAGCTCGGGCACTGGTCATGGCCCATCGGTTTGGGTCGTGACAGAAGTGGTATCAGAGCAGTTCATCCTCGGAAGTGTCTACAAACCGTGTCTAGTAGAGTCTTGTTTATCGGTGTGTTGTGCACCACATCTATAAACAGGAAGCTACAGGACATTTAGGATGTCATATTTCCTTCTTACTCTAGATCGTGCGATAGAGCTATGTTATCAGGATAATCCCTCTTTAACGAATTATTGTGTTTTCAGCTATGCCTCCAAAGAAAGCGACAGCTGCCCAAAAGGGCAAATCGGTAGCAGGAGATACTAGTCAGACCCGGAGAGTTACTAGGGCCCGTGCCCAGTCTATGCCTGAGACTGTAGTCCAGTCAGCGAGCTCTGCTACACTGCCACTTCTAGAGGAGCTTAGAGCAGCAGCAGCTCCAGTTCAGGGGACAACACCACCGCCAGCTCCCGAGGCCCCAGTGCCTGAGCCTCCAGCTCCTCAGCCAGGGGCGGAGGATAGGGCCATGAGAGATGCAGTTCAGTTGCTGACCAGATTAGTGGCAGGGCAGGCTCGCAGGCATGGACTAGGAGTTGACCATGTGGATAGATCTGATAGTTTGAGGGTTCGTGACTTCTTAAATTGTAATCCTCCAGAGTTTTTCGGGTCAAAGCCCGAGGATGATCCACAGTAGTTTATTTGGCAGGTGCAGCGTACATTGAGGATAATCAAGGCTTCTGAGACTGAGTCTGTTGAGTTGGCTTCGTATCGGTTGCGGGATGTAGCTTTTAATTGGTATGAGTCTTGAGAGTTATCTAGGGGTGAGGATGCTCCTCTAGCGGTATTGGATGAGTTTGTGGAGGATTTTCTCGGCCACTTCCTGGCTCCAGAGATGAGGCGAGCTAGAGTTGATAGGTTCTTACATTTGAGGCAGAATGGCAGGAGCGTTCGAGAGCATAGTCTTGAGTTTGATTCATTGACTAGATATGCACCGACTATTGTGGCTGATATGGCAGATAGAGTGCATCATTATGTGATGGGACTGGATCGTTATTTGATTGATGGTTGTATGGCAGTGGCTCTTCAGCTAGGTATGGATATTGCTCAGGTACAGGCATACGCACAGGGGGTAGAGGATCGACACAGAGGACGTCAGCCAGATAGAGATCATGATAGAGGCCAGTATAAGAGGGATAGATCGGCGGGTTATCCTGGTGAGTTTGGAGGCGGGCAGCCTCACAGCATATTAGATATTCTTCCCAGCTAGTACAGAGTGCACCCCCACAGTTCACAGGTAGGAGATTCGACCACACAGGGTATTCGGGGGGGCTGAGTCGAGCTCCAGGCTTCGAGTTCACAGATGAACAGGGGTTCGAGTCAGTCGAGGCCACCTTTACCTCGATGTTCTCGGTGTAGTAGGCCTCATTTTGGGGAATGCCGTCTTACTACAAGTTCTTATTTTTCTTGCGGCCATCAAGGCCATATGGTGAGAGAGTGTCCTTAAGGAGGTGGTACAGGTGGTATGGCTCAGCCTACTGGATTGGTTGCTGGTTTATCTTTTTCTTTAGCTATGCAGCCCACGGGGTAGGGTATTCACATGCCAGTAGGCCGTGGTAGAGGACATGGCGGAGCTTCCAGTTCTAGCGGTGCTTCGAACCGCATATATGCTTTCTCCAACAATCACTAACTCTACCTATGATTCGCTAACCAAAGTCTAACCAAAAAGGTATGTCGTAACTTAGCTGGAATGCTGAACAGGAGCCTCAAACAATCAAACCTTTGCCTTTCCCTTTCGTTGCGCCTCCCAGTACTCAAAGTCTATTCATATTCGATTTATATATTAGAAACCATGAAGAATAACACCCATATTGCTATACTATAGTTTAGGTCAAATCCAACTATGGAGAAATGAGGAAATGGACCTACAAGGATAAAATGGGCTATTCGAAGGTGCAATAGACAATTCATGCTCTAAATGATCAAAACACACTATTCAATTGCTAGATTAACTTAAGATTAAGCCAAATTCAAAATTAAAGTGGAACCCCCATTTTGGGTTCGAACCCTAACTTTTCAATCCTCAAATTAATCACTAACAATGGAAGATTCAAGCCTATTAACAATGAATCTATCAAATTCTATGACTAAACTAGTCCGATTGAACTAGTCAATTTCATCATCAATTTCCATTTAGGAAGTCTACAAGTCATTTCAAGAAATTATCATAAAAACACATCTTCCCTCTTTGATTCTAATGATTTCTAGCATGGATTAAGGATTAAGGAAAGATAAAGGAGTGGACTTAAGGTTCAGAGACTTATCCACAAGAAAAAGCAACCAAGAACTCTCCAAATCGCCTCAAGGGATGCTTAGAACCAAGAAATGGAGTGATAGGAAATAAAGGGTTTCAACTAAGCATTAAATAAGATTCTGGTCCCATCATCCACTGCAGCGATTGGACTTCCATTACAGTGGGCTCGCTATAGCGAGGCTCGGCCAGCCTTTAACTCACACAGCTGCTATGGCCGCTACCAATTTGTTATCGCGAGTCCGCCACAGTGGATGGCTACTTGTTGTGGCGACTCGCCATGAATTCCTCACACCTACTACGGTGGCCTGTCCGTTGCTATAGCGGGACCGCTACTGCGAGTCTGTTGCCGCTACAGCGGACACTAGGCACTAGTAAATTCTTCGTTTTTCACAAGCTTCAACCTGTAATTCGATAATCACCCGAGGCCTCACATGTCACACCCCGACCTTACTAGGGTGTGATGGGCGCCCGACCCTCCCTCGAGTCGAAAGGCGAACCCTTAACGTTGGCGCTACTAAAACTTGCCCGTTTCAAAAATTTTAAAACAACATGAAACCTTTCAAAATAGAAATCAACGAACACTTTAGTCAATCACGTAATTTTTATCAACCAACAACATACGAAAATACACACCTTTAACATCTATAACTGATTCGCGCTCTCGACACTCTAGCCGCGGGACAACGTACGCAAAGTCTCTAGGATATACAAATACCATGACATAAATGCCCGACTCGGCCTTTCCGGCCCCGAGCTGATGGAGCTCGCCAATCCCGCGGAAACAACTCCTAGCAAAGTCTTCTCTTCATGCAGGGTGTACCGTGGCATGAAAACGCGGCCCCCGAAGAAGGAGGGTCGATGTCGGGATATGTGCGAAAGGTATGTAAACGATTACAAATAACAACCATGCTCGATTTAGAAGAAAGAAAATCACGATCAAACTCGTTACTGCCGACCCTCGGCCCCGGGAGAAATATAAATGTATACATGGGGTCCTAGAACAATCCTTAAGTAAATAATACAAATGAACACACATTCCTTAAACAAAGAGGATGCAACCTAACCCGTGTGTCGCCTCCGACATACCAATGAAATAGTCCCCCGGACGGCCGGGCCCGGGGGCCCCGG
>NC_081342.1:58481053-58504343 GCF_029784015.1 Lycium ferocissimum | reverse complement strand
AAGGCTAGGAATTTTTTTCTTTCCTTTCTCTTTCTTTCTCTTGGTTGTTTTCTCTCTCTCTTCTTTTCTTGAATTTTACTAGGAAAGTTTAGGAATTTTTACGAAAAAAATGAGGTTCTGTCCCTTTTAAAGCTTCTGCCAACGGGTAGGCATCAGCCACAGACCGTAGCAAACGTCTTGAGCGGTCTCTTGTAAACGATTGATGCACCGGATACATCGTTCCTGCGTCGATAGTTCAGTTTGTAACGTCTATAATTCTGCTACTCCGATGTCCTATCAATGAACGGTTTGTTGCATTACAAACTAGACTCGACGAACTTCATTTTAGGCTTTTAAAACACCTTAAAACTCCACATATACTATGAGATATGCGCCTCCATAGTTGACTTAAAAATTATTGACATTTCCCAAATTTTCGTCGAACTTATTTTCTTCAATTTACTCGATCTCGAAATATTCCAACGCACAAAATGCGGAATATAACATCACAGATACAAAATAGATATGCATACCCATATAAAAAGAAGCTACAAACTCACCCGTGGCCTCAGAATTCCTAGCGGAGGTCTATTGGACCAAGTCAACCCACAATGGCCTTAGAAAAACTTTCCAACCAATAACCCGAAACGCTCTAAGTGTCTTGGAAATCGAACCGAACATCCCACAAGTCACAAACGACCATGCAGACCTCTCGTAATCGACGAAGTTCCAAAAAAGCTTCGTTTACCTAAAGTCAACATTGGGTCAAACACTTTTCGCTTAAAGGCTCAATTTCACAAAAGTCATTAAAAACCTCGCCTGAATCATCTCAAAAATCATACCACCCATCCCCGTGGATTAAAATCATACTAATAGGGCTCGGTGAAGGTTCAACATAGGTAAATGGGTCAAGAATACTATAACGACCAAATGGGTCGTTACACTTGTTAGTATGATTTTGACCCGAGAGGATGGATAGCATAGTTCCCGAGGTAATCGGGCGTGATGACTTATGAGAAATAGAACCTTAAAGTGAAAAATGGTTGACCGATAGTTGACTTTTGGGTAGATGGATCTTTTTCGAAAATTTGTCGATTTCGTGAGGTTTAGAGGGTCGATTATGACTTGGTGGGATGTTCAGTTCAGTTCTCGAGGCACTCATGTGTTTTTTGTGTTATTGGTTGGGAAGTTGTTTTTTGGCCTTGGATGTCGACCCAGTCAAATAGACCTCCGATGAAAATTCCCCAACCACGAGTGATTCCGTAGCATGTTTTTATATGTATGTGCATGTCTAGTTTGTACCTGGGAGGTCTTGGGTGATGGTCGGGATTTGGGAAGGACTTGGTGAAAAATCAAAAAATTCTAGTTTCTGGTGTCGCGTCTGTTGACACCTAATGTTTGACCTCCGATAATTTTATTTAATTATTCAGAGTCCCTGGATTATAGACAGAGTAGAGTATTCATTTTACAAGTCAAATCAATTTTACAAAATTATCCTAGTGTCATTTCGCCATTACATTTGGTAAAACACCGACAAAAGGACAACGACATGTCATTGTTACATTTTAGAATATTTTCAAGAAAATACAAGAGCATTTATTTATTTTTTTCTCAAAGAAACGGTTAATTATGAAGTCATTTATTTTAAGTATTTACAATTAGTCATCATTAAGTGTCCTATCCGGTCCAAGTCGAGGGACATGAATTAATTAAGTAAAAACAATAAGTGTATTTTGATTTTGGTGATTAAGAGTTCGAATTAGAGTAATTATCCTCTTTAGTGGAATTTAACTCGGCTTTGATTAAAACTTGAACTAGTTAAAATCCCTTTTATTTTTTGCAACCATGGTATTTTAAATTTTGCCCCAAATACGGTGTATATACAAGTATATACATACATCATCAAAATATACATATCATATATATATGTATATACATACAAAACTGGGCTGGTTTCTTTCCCTTTAATTGATGCTGGGTCTGGCCCATTATGGACCGACCCGGCCCACCTACACATGAATATATATACAACACCACAGACCAAACAAACCCTAAAAGGGGTGTTCAACCAAAACGCAGCTAGGGCTTTGCCAACCCTAGCGCCGCCACGCCCTTCTCTCACCTCTCTCCGCGTCACTTTGCCAAAAATGGCGAAAACAAAAAGCCTACAGGCTTTTCTCATTACGTGCATAGCCAAATCGGGCCGCATTTATTGCGAACAAGTCTCTCTACTCCAAAATTCACCAAACGCCACCCAAGGAAGGTGAAATACGTCCCTTCTCTCCTGCTTTATCCATTTTCCCATTGAATCAGGTACAATTCGCATTAACAATCTTTGTCTCAACCTCTTCAATCCTCGAATCCCATTGGTTCTTCAAGGACCAACCGGATCGAGGATGAGTGGCTCAGGATCCACCACTCAAGTTCGAATTTGGGTTGAATCTCAACCGTTAGTTGTTGAATTGAAGTAAAACTTTCAGAAATTGGTTCAAGTCCCACATCGGTATACTAGGGTTTTTCTCAAATTCAGGGGTTCTTTAAAGAACCCCAAACCTAAAAGTTTAAAACACCTTGACATACATACTGTCCAAATTTTGAGCATTTTGACTCGAAATTAGGACTATCAGTCAAAATTTTAAGGCTTTAACTTCCTAAGTTGAGTCTTCTAGTTCAAATTTTGATTTATCTCTTTTTTATTTATGTGGCTGAGCTGGAGTGAGAAAGCATAAGGCTTTCAAATTCATTCTCGACCAAGGCTGCGCTAAAAAAAGGTAACATTTTATCTTGTTATAGTCTTTTTCTTTTAATTTTCCGTTTAGTTAGTATTCATGTTAATTAAATGTTTGTGTTTTTGTTTAGTTAAGGTTTATTTATGTATGATTCTAGTAGTTTAATTAGTTTTTTGCCTTTATCAATATATGTTTATGCTTAATTATGGTAGCTTAACTAGGTCTTTGCCCTTGTTAATGTTAAGGTTTGCTTATTATGACTGTGTTTGGGTGAGTGATTAGTTTATAAAGGCTTAACACTAGTCTTTAACCCCAACAACCCCTTAGAATAAAACAAGAATCTATATTTGTGGGATTCTTCTTAGAACTAGGTAGAGTTTGTGAGTACAAATCTGAGTTTAAACTTGGTTTTCTTCATAGTTGGTTCATGAACAATGATTTAAAGTTTAATAACTAAATTTTACTTAGCTTAAACTAGGATAGACTCTTAAGGGTGTATAAACTCTTTAGTTTTAACACCATGTGCTTCAGAAAGGCCTACGGCATCCCAGAATTTGGCTATTTAATGTTGGTTATTTAAGTCTGTCTTCTTTCTTTGCATTTCATCATTGAGTGTCCTGTTTCCCTCCCTTTCATTTTATGTGTGGCCTGCATCATGTGATCATCTGGAATTAATTAGCATTCTTTCCTTAACAATTTAAAGTTGGAATTGCTCATATGGTCTTAATAGCTTCAAGATGTAGTTTCTTTATGATCTTAAGGTTAAGAAGGGTAAAAAGAAGAGAAAAGAATGAGAAACTTGAAATGAACTTGTTTATATTCCATTATATGTAGGCTGTTTGCATCACCCTTTAATATTATGACCTGAAGGTTAACATATAGTGGCTATAGTTAAAAAAAATGAGCTCTAGTGGTATTGTTTGGTTCCCTGTGAGGTTGAAGGTTCTGTTTTAATATTTTCCTTGTTCTGTCACATGTCTAACTAACCTGTATTATTATTGATTAAGTATTTAGACTAAGACTGGTTCAATGCTAGTATTTGTATAGCCATAAGTATTCATAAGCAAACTAAAACCACTTGACATAGAAGAGCCTTTTAAAGGTACCTTGGGAGAGGATTAAGGAGAATCAAGTTCACTTGGTTTATAATGCCTTTCCTCCAAAAAAAAAAAAAAAAGGTACCATGGCATACTCTATAAGCCTATGGGGTGTGTGTTTGCTATGTGAGTACATTTAGCCTTACAATCCTATCATTAGATCAAGGGCAAAGGGGTGAAACTGAACTTATTTTGCCTAAAACAGACTGCTAAAACCAAAGGTTGAATCTGTCGATTGTGAAGTGGTTGATTTTTGGAAATAGGAAGGGATTTGATCCATTTGAAAGTTTTATGAGTTAATTTGCACCCTGAAAGTGAATATTAAAGAAGTGAAGTCTAGAAATCTCTTCTAATAATTATGTATCCTCCTTGTGTGTTCTTCCCCTTCCCTGGATTGAATCAAGTAAAATACAAAGGGACTTTATGTGTTGTTCAGGTCTGTTAGAATCTGCTAAATCATGAACCATCTTGTGTCATTTGGTTTTCTTGGAACTTTTAAGCCTCATGCTTTGGTATCATGTTTGGTGGTATATGAACTCTCTCCTGTGGTTTCCTCTTGTTTGGATGAGCACATTTTCTTTCCTATTCAACACTGCCTGCAGCTATAACAGTTTAAGTTTTATTGTGAGCTTCTATATTTATCTTGAGGATTACTAGACATTTTAGGTGGAATGAACTACTATACAGAGTGTGTTGATTGAAATAAGTTCATAATAGCCTTAGCTTAAATTTAGACACTGTATTGAGAGTTGGAATGATTGATTAAGTGCTCAGTGGGTCACAAGTTCATAATTTAATGCTAAAGAACATATATATATATATATATATATAGGCTGGATAAAAGAAGAGGGAAATATATGCAGGGTATACATCTGATATACACATCAAATATGTATATCATCTGTATATTATGTATATATATTGGTATTAACCACATAGGAGGTGCATTAAATAGATGTGAGGGAATAGACTCCTTGGGCTTTAATCTTAGCCCAATTTAGGCCTAATACAGATCTGGATGTGGCCCGTTTCACGGTGCCAAGGTAGTCCAAAATTCACTTAGCCTGAAAGGGGGAAAATAGTTGGGTTTTGGGGTGGATGATAATGCAACTGGGCTTCCAGGCCCGACTCTTTCGGGAACTGAATATGTGTATATGTTTTACCTTATGTATATATATGTTGTGTGTGTATTATGCATCATGATAAGTTCAAATGTATTAATCCTAACCTATTTTCTTTTCCCTTTTCCTCCTCCTAACTGCATGGGCCACTTGGGCCGGGTCAAAGCCAAACCTGTTGGGCCAAGGCCTAATAGGTCAATTCTTTCATAATAAATCAAGTCCGATGAAGAGAAAGGGAAGCGAATATCATAGGCGCGCTGAAGGCCCAACCATGGGTAAAAAAGGGTTAACTAGGGGCTTGGTACCCCCCTAGCCTAACTTATCTCTTATTTACGCATTTGCATTTGATGTTGTATTGTATTTGTAAACATTCACATTATATTGGAAATTTATGTTTAGATCTAGTCGTCTTAGGACAACGGTACACATACCGTTTAGTCGACTTTAGGTCCCCGAACGGATTTTCAAAACCTAGACTAAGCGTAACAGTCTTCAAAACTCAAAGGGTGACAAAAACTTTTTAATACAAGACAATGAAAACATAAAGAATTTTCAAGAAACCATGAGTACTAGTACATTCTCTTTAACAAAATGTGATTGTGAAGTAAAGCAAGACATTTTCAAACTAGGGATAAATTCTGGGCTAAAATGAAATAAAAATCAAAAGGTTTATTTGTGCTAAAGACTGACAACGAACTAAAGGTTTTAGGCCTAAAGCCCACTTAATTTTGAACTAAATAACAAATGACACTGGGCTGAAAGCAAAGCCCGTCTTCTTCTGAAAACAAGGAAAAAGAGAAGTTGGTTTTTTTGGCCCAAGACCGGCTTAAAAGGCAATAATTATTTTCATACACAGATTCTTAACAATAAAAATGAGTCATTTTATAAAATCGGATGTATTTAAAACGAGTGAAATACGTTCGTAAATACGAAGTTTAAGATAAGACATTCTAACATATCATACGGATTGACCCGAAACGAAGTGTGTGAGTAAAACATGAATGCATATACCTATATACATACATATACGTTTTCAAAAGACAACATTTTTATACTCTTTACAAGATAAAATACATTATCCTTATACATAAAAGGAGCCTATTCTTACCCGAATATTATAAATTCGAACCTAAAGTACCCTATATATGAAGGGAATATATTCAAATCTTTTCAAAGACAAATGATATGTAAACAAGGACAACATTTTTATAATATGGAAAATAAACACTAAATAAGTAGTATAAGCAGATAATCACACACTGGAATTCGAAGGTCAACCGTATACTACAGATCCGTAATACTAGGGTACCTAACACCTTCCCCAAGGGATCATCAGAATCCTAACACCTTCCCCAAGGGATCATCAGAATCCTTACCTAGAACTTTAGTTACAAAGGCTTTTTCACAATGTTTGAATAAATCCTTTGAACCTGGTTTTCTTAATTTCCTAAATATTAGGTGGTGACTTTTTTCAAAACAAGTCTAAAAAAGCACCAACAAGTTCTTAGTAGCTTTCAAAGCGCTAACCCAACCTGCAAAATGTGAACTGTAATAGCGCCCTAGCGGACCCGCCTTGTTGAGACCTTGTTTGTGGGCGTTAAAATATGAATTCCATAGGAATCTACCTTAGCGGATGAAATTTCGCTGAGGCAGATGCGCGGCAGCGGACTTTTTTCTGCTGGAGCAGAAAACGCTGTTCCAGAATCATTAAATGCTTAAGTTAAAACCTTCATTTCCCATTCTCAAAATTATTTCTCCAAAGTGTCTCAAGGGAGATTTGAAGTGTTTCTGAGTGGTTTCTTCTTGGGGTAAGTCTCTCTAACCTTATTATCCATTATTTATCTTTCCTAAGCTTTAATCAATGGTGGGAATCTTGAAAACTTTGTTATTTGATTCTAGGATCTAAAATGTGAGATTAATTGATGAATTTGACTAATCTAAGCATGGAATTTCATTAATTAGTAACCAATAGGGTTGAATCTTCCATTTGAGTTAAGAAATTGAATGTGGAAAACCTAGGCATATGCCTAATTTGGGGGTTTTGCTTTGAATGATGAAATTGATCAATACTTGAGCTAAATTATTAATTGGGAGTAGAATTGAACTTCCAGAATGTCGGGTTACCTTTTCCATAACTGAAATCCCCGTTTTGCCCTTGTGGGCTCGATTTTCCTCTTTTCCCCAGCTGATTTTGATTCAAACGAATCTATAGCAATATGGATACCGTTGTTTCCTATTTCTAACATAGAATTCGATATTGGCTAGAATTTGAGTATTTGAAGGCTCTTCTAAAGGGCAAGGCTCAGATCTGATTGTTCGTGGCACTAGCTCCGTAGCGAGGCAGCTTACGACTTACTTTTTGGTTAGAATCCAGTTAGCAAAGCATATGTAGAGTTAGTTATTAATGTAGAAAGCATGTTATGCCTTAGGGTATGAAGTTGGGATGTAATACTTAGGTTGGTATTGTTATTAATTTTGTGGGCTTGTCGCCTCTTTGTTGTGTTCTGGCTTGTTGCTATGTGCGTCGTATTATACTTGTTACTTAGTTGCCAAATTGTGATTGTGATACGGTTGTCTATCACTTATCTTGATATTATCAAAGATAAAGGAAAGAACTTGATTCAGTATTGATATTGTGATATGTGTCCATGTAGAGGCACGATTGAGATTTCATATGATTACACTTGGGATTGATATTATGCCTTGATTTTCATACTCATTTCCATGATACATTGATAAGAATTCTGATTGGTACTGATGAGGATAAGTGGGAAGGAAACATCCGAGACTTTGGACAAACATGATATAGGAGCCATCTCTGGGTTATGTGCGGAATGGCTAATGATATGGAAGCCACCTCTGGGTTATGTGCAGAGAGGTTGGTGTTGTGGAAGTCATATTTGGGTTGTGTGTGGAGTGACTAGTACATGGACTTCTCAGATCCCCCATGGGTCATGACTATTGAGACGTAGAGATTATTCGTCCGTGGAATGTGTGTACGGAGAAAGACATTTTGCCAGTGCATATCATTGCATTACATATGCACTCATTACCTCATGTTACATTGATTCTGCCTTGATATTCCTGTCACTTGTGTTATTTGTTCTTGGACTGTGTCGTGATTGTACTTGATTGCTAGCATGCCTATCGTCAGTTCCTTTCTTTATATATGTTATCTAACTGTTGTCAGCCTATGATACCTACACGTATACAGTATTTGTACTGATACTATCTTGTTGTACTCTTTTTTTGAGCGTAGAGTTCGTGACAGGCTTCACATCTACCCCTTGAGAATGATCCCAAGGCCAGGCTTACGAGTGTCTAGGGTGAGCATCTGCTGAGTCCACTACCTAGAGACTCCTCTATCCTCTGTCTTCATTATTCTTGTTCTCAGAAAAGTACTTATTTTTAGACTTGTATTTCCTAGACAATTGTACTTAGATGTTCTCGTACTATTCAGATCTGATTTGGGGGTTGTATATTTAGATTTTTCCTTTATGTATTAAGATTTTAGACTTTTATTACTTCTTATTTACTATTTATGTTGTTTGGATGATTGAGTAAGCGACGAGATTGCCTACTAGGTGGGAAAGTGTAGTGATAGTCCCAAGTGCATTCATGTTTTAATGATTGTCAAACTATTTCAGAACAAGACAGAGACCTAGTCTATAATCTATTCTCTGTGCACCTAGCACCGTCGGTAGAGACAACTGTAAAGCCGAGCCACTTGCTACACATGAGTACAGCTGTGAGTTGGCCCATGCTTTAGGTCAAAGTGAATAAGTGGTCTCTATCCATCCCACATGCTCCTACTATACATACAGTATGATGGCAACATATTGAGTAGACTTGAGAACTGAATCTAAAATCGTGCAAAGTCAGCGCCGACACAGGTTCTCAAGATCTCTAGAGAACAAAGTCACCTACCAGTTGAAGAACCTGATTCGGATACAAGATTTAGTCTGTGTTTTTTAGGTTGCTGTAAATCTTTGTTCATTTGTTCTTAAATTTTAAACCTGCTCTTCTGTGTTAAGAAGCTGGTTGTAGGTGGTTTGAAATGTTCAAATTGTACTTTCTGGAAGTGTGTTTCCGTAAGCTTTTGAGTGCTACACTAGGCTAGAGTTAGTCAAGTAGAGGAGCTTGCAATCAGGGTATTGCAAGGTTGGAGGGACTACGAGATTAGTTCCTAGGTTACATAAGTGTTATTGTAAGGGTGAGAGATTATGGGAGTTAGTTCCTAACTTACGATAGATTTGTAACCCGAAGTTGCTCGTGTAGTGGAATTGAAATCCTACTAAGGTAGGTCATGATTTTTAATCCCTTGAAAATTGAGTTTTCCACGGTAAAATCTTTTGTTGACTCTCTTACTGCACTGCATAAGGGAACTGGTGCACAACCACATCCCTTTATTACACTGTTTGGTGGACGCATAGCCTGCAATAATTGGTATCAGAGTGGGTTCTTTCTAAAATGGTAACGGCTAGAGAGGATCATCATTATGGCTAGTTCACTAAACCAAGTGAAAGGAGAGTGCATCGCAAGTCCTCGAAGATTCAGTGCAGAACACTATGACTGGTAGAAGGCTAGAATGGAAGCTCTCATCACTGCTAAAGATCCAGAACTGTGGAGCATCATTTGTCATGGTCCTTGTGCTTTTTCTCACCAAAGCCACACTCTACGACAAGACCAAAGTGCTAAGTACATTCTCCTTCTAAGCCTTAGATCAAAAGAACACAATTTAATTTCTTCCTGTAAAACAGCACAGGAAATCTGGGAAACTCTTAAAACTACATGTGTTAGAATAAACAAAATCAACACAAAGCTTGGATCTCTTAAGATGAATGATGGTGATACCACTCTAGATCCAAAAAGAAGAAATAGTATTGCAAATGAGAGCAGAAGTGATAACTTAGAAACCACATATCTCACTCACAGATTTCAAAGAATCATTCGAAAAAATGCTGCATCTTTGAAAAAAAGGAGTAACAAGAAGATTTCAAGGATAACTCCGATGAGAGGGAGGTCAAATATATTTAAAAAGGGCTATAGAGAGAAGGGCAGCTGATAAACTGATGAAAGAGGCCCTAACTGTATGGAGAGATTCAATGAGGGAATCCAAAGATGAAGTTGAATCAAGTAATACACCTAAGGGTGGAGTCAATCATGAAGCCTCAATGAGTAACTTGAATTCCTATCTCCTAAAAAAATCTGGGACATATGATGAAGCTAATAAAAAAGAGGCAGATCCTCTTAAATATCAAGCAGAACTGGAAGGTCACTCTCACAAAAAGCTGATCTCAGTAGTAAAAGGATTGATAAGTGAGCTTCATGGACTCGCTAAAAAGAAGGAGTTAACTGAGAAGCATGATAGTGCCCAACAAGAGAGTTATGATATGGTCATCAACATCATAGATCTATAAGAACAAGTTAAAGAAGTTATCAAAGAAAATCATTTACTAAACAGCCAGATCAAAGAGCTAAAGAATACGATCTATGGAAGGAAGGAGAGAGCAAAAAGAGATCATGTAGGGCATAAAGGTAGACAAGAATGTGAACCCCAAAAGATTAGCAGTCTCAATCATCATCAAAATGAAGATACTGCCAAAAAAAGGTCAAGAGATGAGAAACCTAGTCCGCATCAGAAAAAGGTAGACACACCAAGTTTAGAAAGAGGAAGCTTAAGCATTACTGATCATCATCCTAAGGGACCTGATCTAACAAGGGTTCCCAAGCGGAGCTAGTAGTTCAGTTTGGAGACTTGGGTGAGAAAAGGACAGTCAAAAGGTAGTATTTGAAGTACTGATTGCTCAAAATCCTTTTGAAAAACTTGAAGAATGTCATCTCACTCAAGGAACTGTTGAGTGCGCTTTGAAAAACACTCTTCTATTATATTGAATCTCGCTTTGCTAAAGAAAATGCTACAAGGTTCGTAAAACTCGGGAAGTTATCTCTTCATGGATGCTTAGTGGAGCAAGCACAAAGGGACCTAGTCCCTATGACTTAGGTTATTAGTCTTTCTAATACTTATATGAGCTAAATTGCTAAAATTCCATGTCATTGAAACTCCTCTCGCCCTCTTTTTAAAATGTAATACTAAACGTTACATCTTCTCCTGAACCGAACCGGTTTGCAAGAAAACCTTGGTGATCCATCTTCTTCTCATAAAGTCTTGCCCTTATCGATCATGTCTACCGAATGAATCTGCCTCTCAAGCTGTCCCAAACATGAACAGTTCTTCCTTACTCTTTGAGGATACATCCCCGTTGAAACCACAGTTACCAAAATCCACTACACCATCTCCAGCTTTAAAAGAACAAAATTTGTTCTCCGCATGCTTAGATTCCCTCACGACTGTTCCCTCTACAACTTAAAATGACCAAACTCATGAAAAATTCATATGCCAATTCTTAAATCCAGTTCCATCTGGTAAACCTGATTCTGAAGAAGAGCGGTCAAAACACTCTCTTGCTTTCAAATTCCTCCGAACCAACAGGAGTTAATCAATGCAAAGGATGATAGAGTAGAGGTATCTAGGAAAACAAGGGATTTTGAATGTGTAACTTCTAAGGTCCAAAGTTGTAATATCCCGTAAATTCGAGTTAGGTGTGAAGGTGTAAAAATCTAGTGATAAGGTGATATTATACCTATATGAATGCATTCTTGATGAATTCGGGTGGAAGATGGTCGTTTTGAAGTCAAACCAACAATTGAAGTTCTTAAGGGCTCTTAAATTCGCCTAAGTTTTGGTAGGTCTGTCTTCTGGGCGATTATCATGAACATGTGTTGTGAATTTGGAACAACTTCCTAGATGAAAGTTGTATCTCTTTGAAATAGCTTTCCAATGGTAGGTCGCCCAGCCCTAGCAAAGTTATGTAAAACAAGTTATGATCATTTTACTGAGCAAAGGTCAATTGTCGAAAAAGAAAAAAATTGTCTTGGCAAAGACGAAAAAATCGGTAAATCGGCACCAAAATAAAACTTGATCGTGTAACCCGCGACACGTACTCAAAGACGATCGAGAATTATTTTCTGATTTCGAATTTCCTTTAAGTCCTAATTCATTGTGTTATTTTTAAATCAACATTTCTGAGGAAAAGAACCCTAGAAAAGTCTTTCTAACCCTAAGGTGAGTTATCACTCAATATTGATCATTCCCACACCATATCCGTCCCCTCTTGATATAAAATCAACTCTCTAAAACCCTAAGTTCTTGTATTTTCAAGAAGAAGAAGACAGGGGCGTGTGGAATTCATCTGTGATTGTTGAACCTTGGGAATTCAATTTAGTAGCTTTTTAGCGGGATTAAGGTATGTCTCTTTAAAAATAAAATCCTTTTTGAATATAAAGGTAATTCATATGTCTCTTTTACAAACTCTCTTGAAAGATTGACTCTCTATAAAAGCATGTTTTAAATGATATGATGAATTGGTTTTACATTCTTGAAATCTATTACATGCTTTGATTAATGTTTAATGTGCGTGAGGGGACGAGCCCACATTAAACCTAGATTGTAACAAACCCTACATATGTATAATATATTATGAACGTTTTCCTCTATGAGAGATGCTTAGTAATGATAGTTAATTGTTGGTATTGATGATTTTACAAAGGAACTATGAAAATAATATTGGTTAAAAAAGTGGAAACATTTTCATGATTATATATGAAATTATGGATTTTCGTAATGGCATAATGAGCTTTAATGCTATTTGATGGTGTGACTACTTTGAGAAAAATTGGGAATCGACTTCTATGCTATGAACTTTGTTGTTGTGTTTGTTCTAGCTACTCGGGAGGAAGGGTAGCCACTATGGATCCTAGTGTGTCATTGCCTAGCCATTCGGGAGGAAGAGTGGCCACCGGGGTTTGCTACCCGGTGTGATTTATGCCCAGCTATTCGGGAGGAAGGATAGCCATCGAGAATTATATGTTCCGGTGGTGCGCTATGCAATCGTATGCTTGATTCTTGGGCTCCGTATTGGTACATGTGTGACATTCTTATTCTCTTAAAAATTGTTGATGACTATCTTAATTGATTTAAAAGGCATATTTGAAGTTGTAACTTGACAAGAGGCTTTATAAATGGGTTTTGATACTTATTATTGAGATACATAAACTGAATAGCTGTTCTTACATCGCTCTCACATGACTGGCAAGACTAAATTCTTTATGTATTATGTAGTCTATTTTCGTATTACTTATTGTCCCGGAGGCACTCACTGAGTACGAAGTACTCATGCGTACCATTGTTGTTTTTGATGGTGTGTTAGGTAAATCGGAGAAGAGTAGGTTCTGATACCTGTGCGTTTAGGAAGGACTTGTCGTTGTCGTCGATTTGGTGAACCCACACATTCATTCGTGGGACACTCTATTTATTTAGTTCCCTTTATTTATTCTAGTTTTCGGGCTGCATCTCGATGGGTTAGACATTTATTCCTTATTCTTAAAAGCTCCTTAGTATACATTCGAATGTGGGTAGAAGAAGAGTTATCGTTTAACTCTTTCGGGCACACTATCATGTTTTGGGTAAATTATTTAAATTATAAAGACTTCCGCTGATTTAATTCATATATTCATGATTTGTTACATTTATTTTATAAACTGTTGAAGGCGAATGTTGAACCTGACGGGTTCAAGTATTATTATCGTGTTGTTTAGGTTCTTACGATGTTTTTCATGGCGTAGGATGTTTTTCGTACTAAGATTAGATAATCGATAGTATACTTAAGCTTAAGCTAAAACGACTAAAAGCTAATGAAAATTGGGCAGCATTTCCTTTGTTTCTACAACTTTTTCCATACAATATAACAACCACCAAACATCAACAACAACATCCACAATATTGTAATCAATGATCCTCACCGAGCTATACATCATTCATGTAACACCTCGTGCATTCGGGCTAAGATTTGACTCATAAGATAAGGGTATCATGAACCCAATTTGAGTAGTGTATAAATGGAGTTTGAAACCCAATAAAGACATGAGAAGAGTCCTTTAGCAAAGGAAAGTCGGAAGCTACCCTACGGAGTGTGTTTTTAAGTGAGTTTACACCACGTCTCAATTAACATGAGTATACGGAAAAATTTGTAAGGAATTTGGGAAAATTTCCTTCTTGAAAGTTGTAGATCATTGAAATACCTTTCCAACGGTATATTATGGAGGTCAAACGGACATCTATAAAAAAAGTTATGCCCATTTTACTAAAATAGTATTAAATAGATATACGGTAGAATATACGGCCGTAAAAATTATACGGGCTGTATATTCAGACCGTAAAATTGGCCCGTAAAAAGCCCAATTCAAGACCGGAATGGATGTACGGTAAGACATACGGTCCGTAGAATTTTTATCGGACGTAAAATAGGGCGTAAAATGGGTCCGACAAAGAATTATAAAACTTCGTTTTAAGGCTTTTTCACTTCATTCTTCACACACCCAAGCCCTAGAACGACCTTATATTCTCTCCCATCATCAAGAACACCAAGTTAAGCCTACTCTAATCATTCCAAGTCAATTCTAATATATATCCTTGTAATCTAAACAAGAAATCATCATTCCTAACCTAGGGTTTTCAAGAAAACCCATCTCAAGGTTCAAGAATTCAAAATTTTGGAAATCTTCTTTAAAGTTAAAATCTTTGATTCAAGTTTGGAGCATTACCAGGTATGTAGAGTTACTATCTACGTGTGAGAACATCATTGTTCTTCCCCACGCCTCATAATCCATAAATTATGATTCTTTACGAAAACTAGGGTTTCTATACCATGCTCATGATAACCCTAGGCCCATGTCCATGATTATACTATGTATGAATTGTTATAATTCCATCATTGAGTTCTTAATATTTCTTTATGATTATTGAGAATCCGTCCGTAATCCATGAAAACCCATATATCTCATTCCATGGGTTGATGCGTGCTAGTTATGATATATTATGCTATTTTCAAGAAAATACTATACATGTTTTATAAGTTCATGCAAGCAAGCTATAATTTATGATATCCATATACAAGCAAGTTATGATTCATGAAAACCATGTATAAGCAAGTTATGATTCATGAAAACCATGTACAAGCAATTTATGTTTCATGAAAACCATGGGCAGCAAGTGCCACTTATTTTACATGTTCATGTTTTTGGGAGTTGCTTTAATTACCGAAAGGCTTCGAGATAGCACTAAAACTACGTAGCCACTCGTAGGATGAGGATCGCTCCACCCATGTCCCGGACGATCTCTCATAATGATTTGGATCCTTTCATATTTTATTAAATCTCATGTTCCACAGCAGGATCGAGTGTTCTGGCGGCGGGACGTAAGCACCGGACCATGGATCGGTTATAAGTTATTGCTCTCCCTACTTATGATATTTTTACCATCATATATATATATATATATATATATATATATATATATATATATATATGTATCCGTACTCATGCTCATGTTCATGTCCAAAGTTTTCGATTTCGGTTCTTACCATGTTATTCCATGTCCCATGTTATTTCTTTCGGTTGCTTTACATACCCGGTACATTCAATGTGTTGACGTCCTTTCATTGCCGGGGGCCTGCATTTCACGATGCGGTACGTATTTACGGGGCATGACATCTGCTCGGTAGGATTTGCTCGTATCGGCTTATTGGTGAGCCCCGTCTCATTCGGGGTTTAGTCAACTTTTGTTTTATGATTAGTTATGCATCTAAGGTATCTTGGGGGCCTTGTCCCATAAGTGTGTTTTCCGATGGACTCATGGTAGAGGTTTCATAGACTAGACAAGTCGGTTATGTTATGTCGGACTTTCGGAGTCGTATAGCCATTTTCGCTCATTCATGTTATTTACGTACTCATGTTTAAACAAGTATTATTATTAAGTATTATGACTTATTACGTTTTATAAAGGCTCATCATGCATTCACGTTGAATTTCGCTCATGTTATGTCTCATGATGATTTAGCAAGTCATGTGGTTCGCTCGGTCACATGCAGTAAGGCACCGAGTGTCGTGTTTCGCCCAGGCCATAGTTCGGGGCGTGACAAAGCTTGGTATCAGAGCCTAGGTTCAAGTGTCTTAGGGAGTCTATGAAACCGTGTCCGGTGGGATCACTTTTATATGTATGTGCGCGCCACACATATAAACGATTGACCACCAGAGACATTTAAGATTGTCTCACTTCTTTCAACTCTAGATCGTGCAATAGCCGTGTTCTCGAAATCACTCGAACTCATGTGTTGTTTCCCATTCTACCGAGTACGCCTAGTCTCAATGGATGAGGAAGATATAAAGCTAGTCGTTATTGATGTGTTGCTTTCCGATGGAGGCATCAGGAATTATTCTAACTCGTGCCATGAAGCTTAGAGCAGTAAGTAACATTCTCTTTCCATCGAATTCTAAACATATCGAATGCGTAAGCGGCGAGAAGGAAAATTCGAGACCCAAGACTTACCAAATAGTGCATGGTGTGTTTATCAAGTGATAATACCCTTTTAAAAAAAAAAAAAACCAGTTTCGGCATGACAGTACACGTAGGCTATATACCTTACATAGTAAGTTTATTTGGGTTCTTTGACCATGGAGCTATAGTATGAGGATGATAGTTCAGATTTAAGACCCTACAAGGTAACATGTTATGAAGTTAACCACGAGCCGATGATATTGAATTTCTAGGGATAGTTTTAAATAATTTAAGCTTTTTCAGATCAGACCTAGAGAAATGACGTTAGTAAGTTACTATAAGAGGCAGATATTACTATGAGATAAAAGATATATCAATTCCCTCTTAGGTTATGTGATTAAGTATTTATCCCCGATATGTATAGTGTAATATAATTTTGAACTTGTATAGGGAGTTTGGGATTAGTTGTTCCAATTTCTCATTTGAGAATTTGAGACAGATAAAATTTCCTTAAGTATGATCCATGTCTATAGTTCAGAAGGATAGTATACAACCCCGAACGAGTCGAGATAAGGAGGAAAAGTTAGAAATAACCTTATGCTTCACTTTAGTACTCGAAAGAAGAATTAGAGAATATGATGCTAGCAAGTGGTTAACGAAGCATAGTGAGTAAGTTTGAATAGACACGGTGAATTAGAAATTTCGGCGAGTTAGTAGAAGTACGGTTTGAGTTACTTAGTCAAGTTAGCACTACTAAGGTAAGCGTACGAATACTACCTTTGAAGGCGTGTTAGAACCCAGAGGGTTTAAGTTAAATTCGAGGTGTAGACATGGGTGAAAGAAGAAAACCATTTAAGCAGTAAGAGATCAAGCTACAGAAGAAGAGCCTTTAAGAATTATCAGAAAAGAGTTTTCCCCAAGGAAGGCGACAAATCCGAGTTATGTACATTAGAAACCCATTCATTTAAGTAATCCAATTTTCCCACTAAGTAAGACTTGCTTGAAGTAAGCTAAATAAATGAGTCGTCAGTATTTTAGAGGAAATTAGCGCAACCACTAGATGACCACTTATCGCTAACTTAAGGGATCAACGGGCTTTAGACGTCTGCTTTTGAACTAAGGGGGAGATAATATGATAAGGTGTCGATATAGATGTTGTGTTTCGTAAGTTGATAGGCGTCAGAGGATAATGTCAGAAGATCACAGTTTCATGTAGCTAAGATAAAGCATGTGGAATTCGTCCTTTGTCATGTCGCTAAGATCATGTTTTAGGGCGAATAAAAGGTTTAAGAGTGTAATATTTCCAATTCCAGAATAATTCATGCACTATGTAGTACCAATGCCCGAACGTACTCTACACATGCCTAGCACACCTATCTTATGCCGTTGTTAAAGCTTTACACTCCATGTTTAAGATACAAGAATTAAGACTCTATACGATAGTAAGCTATGCAAGGGAATGTTCTTTCATGTTTCTCACGTCAGGTTGTACTCATGTCCAAGGTTAAAGACTGCATTCATGTCTCACGTATCTATCGTGATTTTGTACCCATGACACGTTCTTCTAAGTGCTTTCCGAATATGATATTGATTTTGATAATGATTGAGGAGAAGGTAACACAATAGCTGAAAGACTAAGAATCCTATGGAATGCCCACCTGGTCCTTGAACAAGGGAAAAATGCCTTAGGTAAATGATTTATTTCAGCTCTAAAGCTATGCTACCTACGTTCTCACGTACTCGTGCCCACGACTGACTTCTTTGAGTATCCACATATAGAAATAGCATAACAGTGGGGTTGGTAGGTAATGACAAGAGTAAGTCAAGATGGATGTCCAACCTACGATTCTATGTAACTCATGCTTATGTTCCTCTGGTTACTGTTTTAAAGCAGTTCGTAGCTTTGCAAGAAGGATGCCATTTTCTCTTCCGAAGTACCTATGCCCTGTTTAAGTTCAAGGTGACTTTCTACTTATGCCTTAGGTGCTCGACGAACGAAGCATTCATCTCCATGATCCTTTTCTTCATGAGCCTTATTTTATAATGAGGGTGTCGAGTTACAGTAATAAGAGTAAACTATGTTGAACCATGTCCCATTCTGTAAGTATAGCTAAGTTCCAAAGGTGATATCTTATCCATCCCTATGTCTCTAAGTACTCAAGAGTGAAGCCTACAACTTATACTCCATGCAAGTCACACTTATGTCTTATTCACACTTCAATATTCATGAACTAATGTCCAAATGTCAGGGTATGTAGCTTTGAAGTACTTATGTAAACGTCGTGTCTCTCATGCCCTATGCCATGCTACTCATGTATTCATGTCTTATGCCATATTAGTCCCATTTCCATGTATACATGTTCCATGTTATGTTCTTCAGTCTGATGTACCCATGCCACGTCTATCTTCGAAGATGAAGTGTCTGATTCGTATGAATGATCCCTTTCTCTCACTCCTTAATGATCCAATTACAATAATAAGCAAGGTAAGCCAAGATATTCATATCTATGTTTCAGAGCGAACAAGGTAAGGTTCGAAGTAAGGTATGTTCCAAGTTCATAGTGAGATCCTTGAAGTACGTTATGGTAATTATCTCAAAAATATTCTACTCGGTTTGATGTATCATGTCATGCCTACGCTAGAGCTTTATGAATACCTATGTTAGAATCATATTCCTAGTATATGACTAAACTCTCTGTCTCATTCACACGAGTTGCACTTACATTCAAAGACTAAGTCGTACTCTTATCTGGTATGTCGATCGTTGTGACATATGAACGTCTATGATCAAGTCTCTAAGTGTTCAGATCCTACCTGCGCTCAGTATTCAACCCTCATGTTGTAACAATCATGTTTTCGACATTTAGATCTCATGTTGATGTCCATGTTTACACGTGTTTGTATCTTATAAAAGTTTAGCACTCATGTTTTCATGCCGGCCAGGTCTTCGTGTATTTATGTCCCACGTCATACTCCTCACGTCCAGGTAATCATGTCATGTTCGTGCCTATTTTCCAGTACTCATGTCATTCATGCCTACAAATTCCCTTCCAAACCCCATGTATAGTAATCATGTAATCATTCAGCCAATAATCATGTGTTCAAGCCAGCTCAGTATTTATGTTAGCTACATTCAAGATTCAGTAATCACGTTATGTCACATCATACGTATTAAGATACCCTGTGAGGGTTATGTTGATACTTTAGTTAGTTGACAGGCGTTTGAGAAATGTCATGAGAGTCCGAATTACGAAGGAAGTCCTGCCATAATTTTCGTAAATTCTAGAGTTAGTAGTAACTCTTAATCATTATTTATGAATCGAGGACAATGATTTCATGATTCTAGCTCATGTAGGTGCTAATCCGTTTCATGTTCCCATGTACATATTTATATGTAATCACGTATTCAGTTCTCATGATCCATGACCATGTTCCCACGTAACCATGTCAAGCTCTTATGTTTTATGTCATGTTTATTTCATGTTCATGTATTCAAGCCATGTCCAACCACATTCTTAACCATGACCCATCATTCGAGGACGAATGATCCCAAGGGGGAGATATTGTAACACCTCGTGCATTCGGGCTAAGATTTGACTCATAAGATAAGGGTATCATGAACCCAATTTGAGTAGTGTATAAATGGAGTTTGAAACCCAATAAAGACATGAGAAGAGTCCTTTAGCAAAGGAAAGTCGGAAGCTACCCTACGGAGCGTGTTTTTAAGTGAGTTTGCACCACGTCTCAATTAAAATGAGTATACGGAAATATCTGTAAGGAATTTGGGAAAATTTCCTTCTTGAAAGTTGTAGATCTTTGAAATACCTTTCCAAAAGTATATTATAGAGGTCAAACGGACATCTGTAAAAAAAGTTATGCCCATTTTACTAAAACTGTGTTCTGTAGATATACGGTAGAATATACGGGCCGTAAAAATTATACGGGCCGTATATTCAGATCGTAAAATTGGCCCAGAAAGCCCAATTCACTGGAATGGATGTACGGTAAGACATACGGTCCGTAGAATTTTACTGGACGTAAAATAGGGCGTAAAATGGGTCCGACAGCAATTATAAAACTTCGTTTTAAGGCTTTTTCACTTCATTCTTCACACCCCAAGCCTAGAACGACCTTATATTCTCTCCCATCATCAAGAACACCAAGGTAAGCCTAATCTATAATCATTCCAAGTCAATTCTAATATATATCCTTGTAATCTAAACAAGAAATCATCATTCCTAACCTAGGGTTTTCAAGAAAACCCATCTCAAGGTTCAAGAATTCAAGATTTTGGAAATCTTCTTCAAAGTTAAAATCTTTGATTCAAGTTTGGAGCATTACCAGGTATGTAGAGTTACTATCTACGTGTGGGAACATCATTGTTCTTCCCCACGCCTCATAATCCATAAATTATGATTCTTTACGAAAACTAGGGTTTCTATACCATGCTCATGATAACCCTAGGTCCATGTCCATGATTATACTATGTATGAATTGTTATAATTCCATCATTGAGTTCTTAATATTTCTTTATGATTATTGAGAATCGTCCGTAATCCATGAAAACCCATATATCTCATTCCATGGGTTGATGCGTGCTAGTTATGATATATTATGCTATTTTCAAGAAAATACTATACATGTTTTATAAGTTCATGCAAGCAAGCTATAATTTATGATATCCATATACAAGCAAGTTATGATTCATGAAAACCATGTATAAGCAAGTTATGATTCATGAAAACCATGTACAAGCAATTTATGTTTCATGAAAACCATGGGCAGCAAGTGCCACTTATTTTACATGTTCATGTTTTTTTGGAGTTGCTTTAATTACCGAGAAAGGCTTCGATAGCTGAAACTACGTAGCCACCGTAGGATGAGGATCGCTTCACCCATGTCCGGACGATCTCTCATAATGACTGGATCCTTTCATATTTTATTAAATCTCATGTTCCCCAGCAAGGACCAGTGTTCTGCTTGGCGGGACGTAAGCACCGGACCATGGATCGGTTATAAGTTATTGCTCTCCTACTTATGATATTTTTACCATGTTATAATATATATATATATATATATATATATATATATATATATATATATATATATATATATATATATATATATATGTATCCATGCTCATGCTCATGTTCATGTCCAGGTTTTCAGTTTCAGTTCTTACCATGTTATTCCATGTCCCATGTTATTTCTTTCAGTTGCTTTACATACCAGTACATTCAATGTGCTGACGTCCCCTTTTATTGCCCGGGAGCCTGCATTTCACGATGCAGGTACGTATTTACAGGACGCCACATCTGCTCAGTAGGATTTGCTCGTATCAGCTTATTGGTGAGCCCCATCTCATTCGGGGTTTAGTCAAATTTTGTTTATGATTAGTTATGCATCTAAGGTATCTTTGGGGCCTTGTCCCGATAAGTGTGTTTTCCATCGGACTCATGTAGAGGTTTCATAGACTAGACAAGTCAGTTATGTTATGTCAGACTTTCGGAGTCGTATAGCCATTTTCGCTCATTCATGTTATTTCCGTACTCATGGTTAAACAAGTATTATTATTAAGTATTATGACTTATTACGTTTTATAAAGGCTCATCATGCATTCACGTTGAATTCCGCTCATGTTATGTCTCATGATGATTCAGCAAGCCATGTGGTTCGCTCGGTTACATGCAGTAAGGCACCGAGTGCCGTGTTTCGCCCAGGCTATAGTTCGGGGCGTGACAATTCAATTCTCACAATTCTATTTAAAAGTCATCCATATCCATGGCTACAATACAACACCACATTCATCCTCATATAATGCTTCTTTAATATCATTTATACAAGATCATACTCACAACATGTCAAGAACTATAATTCAAGTCAAGTAATAATTCAAGAATATTACTATTTTCATATTTGCACTCCACATCCTCCTCCCTTCTATAATCTAAGTCTTTTAACCTCTCAATACTCTTAATAACATTATTTGAACATAAAACTTACCTTTGATGACGTATAAATAAACTTTGGATGAAGATTCTTCACTTGAAGGAACTCCAACTTCAATTTCAAAGGAAATCTTGGTTTTCACAAACCCTAGTGGGCATCCACACACTTGATTCCACTAATTTATGATGATTATTCTTTAATCCCTCTTGGATTTGTGATAATATGACATGGAGAGTATTCTAAATTTTTCGTAGAGAAAAGTGAAATACGAAAAATTATGGACTGGGTCGTGTATTTATAAGTCATTTCTGGAAGATTCCAGTTGGGCGATGACGCTTAGGTCGACGGTCCGTCGACTTGCTTCGTCGACCTGCTTCTGCAGATCAGAAGTTGCAGAGTCATATTGACGGCAGAGATCGACGGCCCGTCGATGTATCTCGTCGATACGCTCATAGATCGGGGTTGCGAACATAGTGACGGTGCGTATTTGACGGTTAGTCGACATGATCGATATCCGTCGATAATGTCGATGTCCGCACTTCCCGATCTGTTCGACTGCGTCGGTTCAATACGTTCAACATCTAATCGTAATATGCACCGAATACCGCTAGTACCTCCATGCACGGGGCAAAATACTTAGCATCTCAATACTCGGGTACAAATCTCCATTTCTAGGCATAGTCAACTAGGGAGCCGTAAGTTTTTCCTTTCAATAGAAACGAGAGGTGTAACATTCTCCCCTCTTTAAGAACATTCATCCCTGAATGTTAAGCTTTCGGGGATTCTACAAAATTTTTGCCAGAGTCTCCCCTTTAATATGACACTACCACCCCCAATAACATCGCTTCACAGGGCTACAACACAATGGCAAGAAAGCCACACACACGACCAAAAGTATTTAAAAGAAAACATTACATACCTTATGATAATGGCGTTTCATCTTGAATCTCTTCCGGGGGAGGAAACAATTGCGGGTACTTGGACTTCATGTTTTCTTCTCGTTTCCCAAGTCATTTTTCC
>NC_081342.1:58171185-58178069 GCF_029784015.1 Lycium ferocissimum | reverse complement strand
ATGATTTCCGAATTGACATGATTATGATATGTTTTGCTCACTGGTATGTGTATATACATGATAAGCGTTACCCAGGCAAGTTATGACTCTCTGGTTCCTATACTTGTTTTCTGTGGTTTTTTTTATTCCGGTTATGATTCTGTTAATGGATTTCCTTCTTTACATACTCAGTACATATTCCGTACTGACCCCCTTTCTTCGGCGACTGCGTTCATGCCGCGTTGCAGTACACCTGTGTGAGTCGAAGACATTAGCAGTAAGATGTTCCGGCGGGATTGGCGAGCTCCATTTCCTCCGAGGCCGCCGAGTCAGTGTATACGTGTGTTATGGTATCTGATTATGTTAGAGACTTTGCAGACAGGGTCATGTGTATAAGATGTCCGTTGTGAGCGGCTCCATAAGCCGTAATATTGTTATTTGTGATTTTATAGATTTTGTACGGTTACAAGTTTTGTCAAATTTGAAAATAAAAAAGAAAATATATAAAGCATGTTTGTTTTTCGAAAATTTTCATTATGCAGTTATGATCTGGTTAAGGGCCCAGCATGAATACGAGTATTATGATAGTCCGGGGGTTCGCTCGGCCCTAGATAAGGGTCGGGTGCCCATCACACCCTATCAAAAATTGGGGTGTGACATGCTAGACTTAGCAAACTCAATTGTGCATCAGACCATAAGTCAGGGGGAAACTCTTTTTGACGAGAAGATGACGACTCATGAGGGGAAAACAACGGATAGTACGAGGAATAATCCATCATCTAAGAAAAAAGTAGATTTGAAAAGGATGGGGAGTCCTCAAGAGTAACACTAGTGGAAAAAGATGGTGGATCTTCCTGGGAAAACTGGTAGAAAAATATGGTGGATATTCTTGGGGGAAAAGATAGATAACGATGGTGGTTCTTCCTAAGGGAAAGGGGTTGATTCAGATGGTGATCCGTGAGGGAAGAAATAGAGAAATATATATACTTCGTTATAGCTAAGCCACTGTTAATACCTCCTAGTTAGGATTCCCTAGAAATTAGTCCTAGATTGTAAAATCCACCTTGGTCACAATCCCTAGCCAAGTGACCAGGTTCTCTCTAATTTTATCCAAGTAACTATCTTAGTCTATCTAGGCCCTAAGTTTTGCGGAAATGATCTGTTTTATATTGTTGTAACCAATAGACTGGAAATGTACTATTTGAAGTTAATGAAAAGCTATTGCATATCTTACAAAGCTGTGCCTTATTTCTATGATTTGAATGTTTGATGACTTAATTGAGTGATTGATTATGTTACCTTGTGTATATGTGATAGCCCCAGTGGCCATGAGTTCAATATTAATGTAGTTCATTTGAAGCTAAATTGATATTACTTTCTAATTATGCTAAAAGGGGGAAGATTAATGTGGGATTAATATGTGAAACGCTTATGACTCATATAGGTTAATCTGGTTTAATCGTAGTATACGTTGTTCATTGTCTGGACTATGAGATGGTTGAAACAGGTTATTAGCGGCTTACAGTTTGTCATCATCAAAAAGGAGGAATTTGTTGGCATAAGAACATATGAATTTTGATGATTGACAAAGTAAATAAAGAAAACTAGTAAACCAAGTTTAGAGATAGATGGTTGAGATAAAACAAATGAACTAGACACAGTCAATGATGGACAAAGTGACTGAATATGGTCGGTGAACCAGGTTTGCAAACATGTTTGATCGCAGAGTCAGGTGTAGTAAACAGTTCAGTGACATATGCCGGATAAAGGTGATTAGAACAGGTCTATGGATATGTTCCATCTCAGGCAATGAGAAGATTCACAGAAGAATGAATGAGTTGCTTGCACTAGGTCCAAGAACATGTTCCAGCTTAGAGTCCTACTGCGAGTAGGATTTGTGTTTTATGGTAAAGACTTAGCGGATAAGTTTGCAGGATTTCTTGCCATAATTATCAAGATACTTCAGACTTCTACAAGGACACTAAAGTCGTTTGAAAGCAAGAATCCCAAGTCAACTCAAACCCTAACTCTCATAATAGGCCTGACCTTGTAGGGATTGAGTTAAGTTGACTTGATGCAAACCTTGTACTATAAATATTCAAGTCATGTCATGAAGCAGTTTTACACATTCACAAAGAGAGAAATCAGAATATTGAGCGAATACAGTCAATATTATATTGAGTGTTCTGATTCCATTTTAGTATAACTTGAAGTGGTATAAAATGTTAGTCAAACTCAGCTTCAAGTTGGGATAACTTGAAGTGGGATCAATAGTCTAGGGGGATTGTTAAGATAGGAATTAGAGTTTAGTTCCAAGGTTACATAGTTTGTAACTTTAATTTGCAAAGGCTCACAGTTGTAGTGGAGTTTGGGAAAAATCATGCAAACGTGTAGGTCGTGATTTTTTCACCCTAGTGAGCCGAGTGGTTTCTACGTAAAAACATTCTGTCCTTATTTTTCTGTTCTTTACAATTCCACAAATGCTAGCTTGTAACAGTTAAGGTAACATATCCTATCCTATAGGCGAAATTCTGGTATACAGTAGGATAGATAATTGGTCGTACAAAATATCAATATGGCAAGAGAATAATTACAGTTCACAACTTTTTTCTCAGAATATAAGAAAAAATGGACATTGATAATATCATTTTTTTAATATTATCAGTGAATTTTAGTCTACTGTAATGAGTTAGTAATCACTTTTATCAGCTTACAAATTAATACGTGCAAACACAAAAGAGGATGTGCGTTTTGCAGCTGTCTTTTCACTATAACACCCTTCTATTTTGAAATGCCCTTAAAAGTAGTTGATTAGTGGTTCAACCGACAGTCATAATCATTCCGTCCCCGAGTTGTCCACTGGAGAATCAGTGTTTGAAAACCCAATTCTAGTCTACCTAAGATGGACCGAAACCAAAACCGTCAAATTAGGTGCATTTAACCTAAGTTGACTTAATGCTCCTCGAGTATTAAGTCCATTAGTTTGATCCACCTTAGGTTTGAAACATCACACTACGTGTATTTGAAGGATGGGTATGCAAGGCATACAAATCGTTTGCTCTTAGGGGTTGAGAATCTAACGTTTCCTCATTTTGTAGGTATCACGAGGCAAAGTAGATTTTTTCCAAGGCCCAAAATCAAAGTATCATACTGTGTCATGAATCATAACTTCACCCGAGAGGAGCTCGTAAAATGTCAAGAAGCCTTGAATCGACGAGGGGCCATTTGCAAGCACCTTTTGGGATTGGCTTATTATAATCCTTACGGATTTAATTGTAATACCTTTCGGATTAATAAGTTTCATATGTATTAGAATTTTTATTAATAATTTTTTTTTTTGGGATTTATTAAGAACAAACGGAACATTCCATAACAACATACATAACAATCAAACTCCCTAGGCCTACCTTTGGCATAAAAGGTCATGTGCATATTAGGGCGCGCTATTAGCTAAATGACTCACTTGTTTTACAAATGTTTGCCTTATAATTCTATTTGCCTGTTTGCAACATAACTTTATCTGCTACATGTCCTTATCCATTATTATCACATACTGACTTGCTTTCCTTTTTCTTGTTTCTCTTTTCTTAAGAACAATCTTTTTTCAAAGACTAATGATTAACTTGTGAGAACCATCAAACCCTTTATTTTAATAGAACCCAAGTAACGACCTTTTCTCCGGCCCACATATGCGCTATGTTATCAATCCAACGACATAAAGAAATGTCTAACATCCAAAAACCTTATCCACCACTCACTCAGACACTGCTAATCTCCACCCACCCTCCTTATTAAAATTGACAAATCTAATGTTTCTTCGTCTCAACATCCATTATATAATCATACTCAATTAAATAACTATATAAATCTTATGATTCTATCAGTTTCTAGTTTAAACTACGCCAGACCTGATTCTTCTTCTAGCAAGATACGTAGGTAATCCTACATAAGGGTTTGGTCATCCCTCTATTTCAACTACATGCCCTTAGAATTGGAAAATGGAAACTAGGCATGTTTTTGAATCAGTCAACTTTTTAAATCTTTAATTTTTAGACCATTTAGGATTAAGTATCCTAAAAGACTGGAAAACGGGACAGCTTTTTCGGAATAGTTCAACAACTCTTCGAAAATCTATGTTCAACTCTGAGCAACCCAATCAAACATCTCTCAAATATCAAAATTTCGAAAGACATCATTTATTAGACCACTCGCTGCTTTACAGAAAATACGAGCGAAGCAGGGACGTATCTAATGTGACATCCCTAATCAACCATTTTAGTCTCCAACCAGCATCAGATTCTGTCTCAACATACCCGGGCCATACACTTTCTCTAACTACCAGACTATCATAAAATATTCAAATGGTTCAACACAAGTCAATTGCCTTTTGCTAATGGTGCAGGAATGACATAGCCATGAGATGACAACACCGAGTCAACATTGAATTACATTATCTTTGGATTTTAAAAGAATTAAAATCTATGAGACATCGTCCGGACCACTACGTCCTAATAAGACGAACGACTTTATCTCGAACTTTTACTTTGGTTTTTTCCTTTATTCTTTCCACAATACCTTTATGACTTTTTTAACAACTGTACTTGAATTTCACAAGCGATTAATTTCGTTCTAGACTTCGCAGAAACAAGCACTATCAAAATCGAAGAAACCACTTGATATGCCCTAGCCTAATTATCATAAGCCAAATGACTTCATTTCTCATTTATCATTTATTGTATCATTACTTTATAACTTACTAACAACTTGACCTTGAAATTGTGCAGTAATTGCACATTAAGGCTAAATGTCGAATATCAGAGGCATCATTCGGGCAATCACAATCATCATCATCACTAGCCAATCGGCTTCATCTTTATTTTGCTCTACCATGATAGAAAGATAATTTAACAAAATAAAAAATAATAGAATTATATAAATAAAGAATCTCCAAGTTAATACAATGCAGAATTATACTTTAGAACCTCAAAGAATTGGTGTCACAAGTCATGAGCTATTAAGAAAAGGAAATACAACTCGGTTACTAAAGATACAACATCTGTTTGAAATTAAATATAGAAATGAAGACTCTAAGCTACCACAGACTAACTGGTAGCTCAACACTGGAATGCTGGAATAATCTTTGATGCTCTCTCACGAACTTGCAACATGTCAACTCAATCACACACATAGGTACAACAAGTGTAGCATGAGTACAAATCAACGTGTACTCAGCAAGTATTATTGACCGACTCCAACAACATAGAGGTGTGTGTTGGCCTTAAAAATGATTTCTTTAACCTATATAGTTCATATAATCTCAACAAATAAGAAATTAGCTGCTTAATGGTCAATCCATCCTAAACAGCATAATAAATATGCGCATGTGCAAATATAAATGATATGCACAGATAAGATTCATGATGCAATGCATATGACAGTGACTCTTTATTGAAACTATTTCATAATCAATTCCATGCACTGTGCACACACATTGATCCAACTGGAGGTGGCTCGGTCAGTGACCCATGGGGGACAACCGCGTTGTCCATATACCACATAGAATAAAATCTCATTGTGCCATAATCATATCAATTCTCACCATAATCATATCAATTCTCACCATAATCATATCAATCAGCCCGAACAAGAACTCATCATAATCATATCTGCCCATAACAGGATTCATTGGGCCATAATCATATCAATTCGCCTAGAATAAGATCCCATTGGGCCGGCATAATCATATCAATCCATCTCAGAATATCCAACATATATATCAAGAAATAAACATGTCACTTGTGCAATCATATGACATATATACGGTGCATGAAATGAATCTATGCAACTCATGTAATATAAAGTACATGAAATATCTGCAAGGGAAAGCCTAGCATGTGAATTGATACGCCCAAATTACATCTTTAAAATAAGAGTAAGAGGTCATTGTCAAATATAGAACCCAACAAGGTTGGGGTCGAATCCCACAGAGAATACAATGAAAAAATAAACTCGTTAAGCGTAATGCTTGACTAATAGTCTGTATTTCTAGAGACGAGAATGTACAAAAAGTTTGGTTTAAATATTTGTCATGATCATTGGTAAGAGAATGTTTGATTTTTGATTAACAATTACTAAAGGCACTAAGGTTGTGATTCTAATGGAAAGTAATGCAATTGGGTATTAATCCAACTCCTTCATATGTGTATGTGCGATTAAATATGGGATATATAAGTTTATCAAGAGTTTCTCAACCAAGGTGGTAAATGTCATCACTAAGCTTTCTCAAGCCTTAGGATGTGGAATATGAATGAACACCCATTTTATTTCAAGTAGCTTTCCTATCTCTGGCTCAAGTTATTAGATGAGGTTCAGAAGCCTCAAATTCTTGTTATTTACTCTTTTCCTAATTTTACCTTTCTTTCTCAAGCAAAGGAAAAGTAAATAGGCACAAATAATGTTATACACCATTAAATGGCATTAAAACAAAGAGTAAATAGAAAAGCACACATAAATGGAGGTTGAATGCAGAAACCCAATTACATAACTAACACATTTGGTCCCACAACCTTAGCTAAACCATTTAGCTACTCATACTCATTAAATAAAAAGTAGTAGCAAAGAGAATATTCATGGAAGCTTACAATAATGTTAAAGAAGAAGATGACAAAAGGTGAAGAATCTTCTCTAAAATCTTCACACAACAATAGTATTCAATGCTCTCTTTAGTGCAAAAAGACAACTAAAACTGAAAAGTGAGGAATATTCAATAATGTGCACAGAGCACTAGGTACAAGTATTTATAGAGGGAATACAAAAAGTCAAATTTCGGATAATTTTACGACTTGCGATCCAAGTTTGCGGTCGCAAATTGAGTTTGCAATCGCAAATTTAGTTTGCGACCACAA
>NC_081342.1:58099554-58171085 GCF_029784015.1 Lycium ferocissimum | reverse complement strand
CTCGACTAATGTGACGGTTTAGTTTGCATGTACCATTAGGTTAAAGTGGTCTATCGCAACGGTGATAACCGATGCAAAAAATGTTGTATTGCAACGGTTGGATAACCGTTGCCAAAAAACCGTTGCTATAAGCCTGTTTTCTTTTTCTAGTAGTTGCAAACATTTATTAAAGCCATAAACCTTGATTTATTTGGAAAAATAATTAGGATTGGTAAGAATAAATAACAAGGACTCAAAGCTTTAAACTTTGTTTAATAAATTCACTTAGGAATAAGAAGAATTTACTTGGCATGATTAATCGTTCTTCATAGTTACTTTCTTATATTTGGAAAAATCATAGAAAGATATAATCTTTATTTATTGGGAAATAGTAGAGATTCATATAGAGATTAAGTGCATTCATATAACGATCCATTAAGTATATCAAGATCAATACCCATGATCATACACTCTATCTAAAGGGGACACAACCTTAGTTTCTTTTACCATAAATTACCACCGAGCAAGTAGTTAGTATTTAGTCACTAAAAACCCAACTTTTACCAAAATCATCGGATTAAAACATTAAACCTAAACATAGCATCCTACGATTTTAGTAACCTTTTCACACCATATTCCCTGTGGGATTTGACCCCAACCTTGTTGGGTTACTATATTTGACAACGTCCGCGTTATACCATTAATAGGTGTAATTTGAGCGTATCAATAAGCCTAAAATATCCTATTAAAGGCGGACTAGCCTATATGCGGTGTTTGATTTATAATTACTAAAAAAATAATTGGTGCGGAGCGAAGAGCTTGATGCGATGCTTGATTTGCGTAGCGAATATCCATGGTGTAGCCGAGAGAGCTTCGTGCATTGCCTAGTTTGATAGTAGCAAATATTTCACGGTACATGATGCCAATAAATTGGAGATCTTCCACCTTGCTGTAATTTGGTTGCTAAGAAATTCCTGCACTCAAAGAAAATTATGAGTTGTGAAATTCAATTAGTATTGAGTAGGCTTTGCCCTTTGGTTTGTCTGAATCTTGCAACTGCCGACTTGATGATGAGCTTTTGGATGACGTGCAATATCATTCAAGAATAGCTAAAATATGCCCCTGCATTACTCAAAGAAAATTTGTTAAGTATAAAAGAAAGTGATTGCCTTGTATCGAACATCGAGGCTTTGGCGTCGAATCGCATTTCTATGGTGATATCGTATTGTTAACCGGTGATGCTAATATATTGCTCGTGATCTCGATCTTTGCTTTTGTCGAATAATGATAAAGCCATTTAAAGTCGCCCAATTTTGTTTTTATGGGGACAATAAAAAAATTCATTATATTAAGACCGTGCCCGATGACGGACCGCCTACTTATCTCGAAGGAATCAAGTCAAAAGTAGTTCATACAAAAGTTTAGCAGAATTACAAGAAACAAAGCCGATCATAAGGCGAGTGGACGGAGAATGCTAGTGATGGTAAATCCTTTCGGTCATTCTACTTGGTTCCACGCTTCCTCTTCAAATGCCTTGCACAATTTTGTGATCTCCGCAACAATAATTGCATTTGCAAATCGGAGGGCCATCGATGTTGCATGATTTATTTTGTTGCACGCTTATCTTATCCTTTTCAATCATATTCTGGATCTTATGCTTAAGCGCTGGGCAATCTTCTGTGTCATGACCAAGAATATTAGAGTGGTAAGCACAACTCTTGGACCAATTAAAATCTGGCGGTAGGCTTTTAGGGATCCATCCTTTCTTTGGCTTCAGAAGTCCCTTGGATTTCAATCTCTTATATATGCTGGTTAATGACTCTTCAAGAGGAGTAAAAGTGAGGAATTTTACGTGCTCCGACTGCATAAGCTAGACTACACTGGATATTAATATCTAAAGCCTTGTTGATGAAGAGGTATATGATCACATGAAGCTTGATGGTTCTGTCGTGATTGCCGATATGTAGACCCGATACCGAGTTTCTCTCTTTTTGCCTTGCAAGTTGTCGAATGTCTCAGCTTGAAAAGTTGCTTGTATTGATGAAGTGTCAACAATTCTTCCTGCTCGAATGCCCGCTTCTACTTGCTTTCCATCTTGAATCGGATCTGAGAAGTCACGTAACTGAACACATAACAACTTTTCATAATATATGCCTTTTTGCATTTCGATGAAAGTTGAAATCAACTCATTCTCGGGCAATGGAGGGCATATATTTGAAGCTTCCAATCTCCATCGGATGGCATATTCCTGAAAAGATTCGTATGGCATTCTTTCTATCTCACGCATATCAAAAAGATTTGGACTAACCCCGATGTTAAATTTGAATTGTTCTACAAAGTCACAGGCCATGTCCTCCCATGTGTACCATTTGCGAAAGTCTTGTTCCGTGTACCAATCTAATGCTAGTCCTGATAGGCTCTGAATGAACAACTTCATTCGCATGGCTTCATTTTGTCCAATTCCCATTAATCACATAATAGTCCTTCAAATGCGTCATGGGATTTCCCCTGCCATTGAAGGTGTTGAATTTTGGAACTTTCAATCCCGGCGGCAACTCAACATTTGGAAGCATGCACAAGCTTTCATATCTTAAACTCCGAATATTTCTTGGACACATCTCTTCTTCAGCAATTCTCCTTAAATTGTGAAGCTCTTTATCCGAGTCATCCCAATTAATTGCATTTATTCCATTTATTAATTTCTTGTATGGGCATACCGCTAAATGTGATTTTTGTCATGGAAGGGTGCCGTAAGTGCACAGTCGTTGGACATTAGGTATCAACGTGACTTGCTAAACTTCCGGTTTAACAGTATCTCGGCGGTATTTGAGAAAATATATAGGTAGGAGATAAAGTAGGAGAAATAGTGAAGGAAATGTTTTGGGTTGAGCTGGAAATTGAAGTTGTGTTAGGAAGAAGGTTGAAGGTATGTCCTAAATTGACCAAAATGCTTCTTCGAACCAAATTCTTTTCACTATCATCATTTTGTTCTTGCACCAATCCCATGCCAGTGTTGAACAATTCAAATCTCTTTGCCATTTTAGTCTTGTCCTTAATGCAGATTCACAGCCAAAACAGTGTTCAATGCTAGGCAACCTCTAAATAATACAATAAAACTAAACAAACACAAAATAAAGTGTTAGTGCGTGACAATATGCATATGAATTAAATGCACAAAATAATTCAATACGTGATAAATTAGATTAGTTGTGATCTAGTTGGGCAGTAGAGCTCTCAGAACTAGAAGAGATGACTCGCTTTAGCAATTGAGGGCACGACTTATTGGCTAGTAGGCTCTAGCGCTCGAGAATTAACGAAAGGTAAGAAAACTACATTGGCATATAATATGGAGTTTGAAGAAAGGCTGGCTCATATCGAAAACCGAAGCTTGGTTCTGACTTGATTCTTATCCTTTACCAACTCCGGCGTATTCAAAAAAATTGCCCCAGTATTTAGGAATGATGTCACAATTGCATGCCAAAATTTGCCTAGTTTCATTCTCCTTCTTTGGGGAAATATTAAATTTTATGATAATAAGACCGAGCCTTATATAGGCTGCCTACATATCCTGTATCCAACAGGAAATCAGGTCAAATGTAGTTCAGGTTATACGCAAATGGAATATTAAAACTCCTACTCTAATATGACCGAGACCCTATGTGGGCTGCCTACGTATCCACCAAGGAATCAGGTCAAGTGTAGTTCGCTTTATAAAAAAGGGGATTTTTTTAATAATAAAAGATATACAAAGATTGATCTTTCAAAATTATAAAAGTACATATTTTTCCCAAAGGTAGAAAAACTATCCTGCTTCATGTCATTCTTCTCAAGCCCCGCCGTACACCTAACGGTCTTTCTTAATGAAACCATTCTTGATGTTTTGTTTGGCTACATCATAAGTGCTTGTAGCGGATGCAAGTAAATATGAATTTGGCGTAATAACTCTTAGTCCAATAATTGGTTGGCTTTGAAGAGGAACTTGAGTAGCAGATTGCGGATAAACTGCTTAATTATGACTTGGCATCGATGTGACATCCGGAGCTTGTGTTGCCTTCAGTGTTCAACTTAAGTCAACCTTTGGATGGCAAATGAAATATTTGGTAAGTGTAGAGTATGTATGATTAACAAGAAAGTGTTAAAGGATAAAAGTAGAACAGTTAAGACGGCGTGCTTAAGAACCTGACGGATTGAGTTTCGTAAAGGATACATTTCAGAAGAGGTTGAAGACAAGTTATGGCTTGGACAAACTTTTTGTTTGTTCCGATATATAAGAGACAAGTTCGGGATAAGATAATTGATAGGAAAATTAGGGTTAATCGAGCGCGCGAAAATTGAACTTAATATTACCAAGAGCGGCGAACGGCTCTAAAATTTATTTTAGCATCGGTGGGTTGCAAAATGTCAAGGACGGGAGACCTATGAGATTGTCCCTCGACTTGCATGCCAAAAATTGAAATTAATGGGTGCGCGAAGATAAATCTCGGCGACCCAAAATAAGAATGACGCGATTAAACGGGTGAAGACTCCGAAGAAGTAAGGTACTTGGAAAGTCGTTTCTGAACAACTTGATGGCAAAATCAAACAAATATCGAGAAGTGCCATTTGATAGATTGCGCAAATAAATTTGAACATCTACCAATTTAATAAGCGATAAATGGTGAAAAATGATAGAATTTAAGAGTATAAGTAAAAGTTTCATGACGTAGATCGAACGCTAAATAGATCCTACAAGGCGCAGAACTGATGGAAGATCATACCCGTAAAAGAAGGACTTGGAAGATTTGAGAAGGTTTCTCTAGAATCCGAATGTGACGCGAGACCAATTATTTGACACTAATTTAGAAGAAAACTAGATTTGATTAACTAAGGAAACAACGATGGGAAGAGACTATGCCTATAAAAAAGAATGGCTGGAATGATAAGAATTAACTTAAGTGTTGGCAAAAGAAAAAGTTTCGAGGCTAGTTCATGGATGCGGAAGTAATAAATTTTATCAAATAAGACTTTTGAAAAATGTCATACTTAGTAAAATAAGAGATCATGCTCGGAGAATGGAAGGCTAATTAGGTACTAAGAAAGCGAGCGAGCCTAAATGGTGCTCTAGAATCGCTTAAGTGCGCTAAACGCGGAATAATTTGATTATTATTATTTCAAAAAATCGTGAAGATGATTTATAAAAATAATTAAAGACAAGATGCAATCAAAATAAAGAGGTAAGTAAATATGAATGCAATTTTTTTTTTCTGAAAGTAAGGGAAACAAAGATAATGTTAGTAAATATCAAGTAAAAGCATATCGCAAATAAATTCAAGCAAGAGCATATTGCAAATAAATTCAAGTAAGCAAACAAACGACTCAAAAAGTCTATAACACAAGCATATTAAATAACAATAATGCGTCCTGATATGCAAGGGACCTCTTTATGCCAGAGGTAGGCCTAGCGTGTATTTGAAAGATGAATGTATCATTATACGTCATTCCATTACTCTTTAATTAATTAAACGAGTCTATTCCCAAAATGAAGTACAAGAACAACTCCAAGTTCTATTACATGCCAATTGAAAGAAAAATAAAAATATCTCCTAATCTACGTAAGCTAAGTGCACTTCTTCGTCGCGTCCAAACTTCTCCCTCCAGTGATAATGCGTGCTAAGGCGATTTTTTTTTTTTTTTTTTTTACCAAAACTTGCAATCTCCATGGCTATCACAAAAGGTCAGTTAACCCCGCCCTCCTAAAGTTTAATTAATTTAGAGCAATGGTCCATATTTGGCATAATCAACCTTCAAGTAATGCACACATAATATGATAAGCGTCGCTTGGGGTCGTGAACCCAATTGGACATTTGGGTAAGATTTACTAATAGACTTAACATACCAAGGATATTAAGCCTCCTAAGTTTAATGATGCATGCCCTTAGGAAAAAGGTGTTGTTTAGCTCTATCCTAAGTTTTTCTAAGATTTAGTTGACTAGACTCAAGGTTCCCGAGCGGACTACTCTAGTGAGAAAGCTACGCAGTCACACGGAAATTCAAACACCCCGCACATATGCCAACTCTTCTAAAATTTGGGATTTTGAAAGAAATTTGTGTGGGCGCAAAACGCACCTCTCGTGTACGTGGATAGTGTGAATTTCCGAAAGTGGAGGAAATATGAACGGGATGACAAGAAAGAAAGCGGTAACATATTATTAAATAGAAAAATTCACATAAAGAAATAATTAGAGCAATAATTAAAACCACTTAAAAGCACATAAGAGAAACAATAAAAGCAAAGAATAAAGAAAAACAACCAAAACATCCAACAAATTAATTATTAACCTAAGTTGTTATGATTAAGAACCTAAGTTCCCCAGCAGAGTCGTCAAGCTGTTATACCCCATTTTAACCGCGTCAAAGCAGAGTGCAACATATTGGTGTTCCTAATTATTTAACTTAAGGAGTCGCCACCTAATTATTTTAACAGTGAATTAGGACACCTAATTATTAACTAAGTAGTGCTAAACTAAACTCCATTTTTAAAGGTCTTACTAACCTAATAAATTCTTGACAAGGGTTATTAGTTATCCTAAAGAGAAGGGGTTAAGCATCCTTTAAGATCCGCTAACTACGGTTACCGGCCAAACTTAGGATTTACAAGTATAGAGTTTTAATATTCGAGAAAAAAGCTTATAAATATTATTAAGGTTACAAATGGAAAATATAAGAATACTAGTTAAATTAAATAAGGCCGTAGTTTGTAAAAAAAGACTTTGATTATAAGTTAAACTAAAAGAAAGTGTCATATCAAGCAATGTTTTTATAAGCATTTAGAATAAATCACGGCTAAGTGTCAACTGATTTTAGCTGCTTAAGAAAAAATATATTAAGCGATCAAATAGGATAAGTAACCATGCAAATTAGCCAATATTAATTTGAAAAGTAACTCCATAAGCAAAATCTTGTTATTTATTAAAATATGAACTTGGTGAGAATGGAAGATTCACAAATATAAAAAAAAAAATAAAAACGTTGCAAACCTGTTTTCCAAGGATGCACTAAAACAGATTGTGAAAATCATTTTTTGTCCATTATGCACTTCCAGCCATATTCAGTTGATTCATTTAAAATGTGCAGGCAACCTATATGCCATGTTCAATGATGTAACATAAATATATTTCACTAATAATTAGAGTGGGAATCCTAAGGGACTAAATAAATAATCATTATTAACGCTATGTTAACTACAAGTTTCAACGTGCAATCCCAAAACTTAAGATAGATCCCACACACACAAAAATAAGTCAACAATCATAAAAGATAGGATGACGGAGTAAAAAGAAAAGACAGGATAAGCGCCCCAAATGTTGCGCTCGTTTTCTTGCTATGCGGTGTAATTCTAAGGAAGATGATGTATGCTGATTCCAAGCACGGGTATGTCGAGGGTATGTCGAGTCTCATCTTGAGACTTCCAATTTTGTGAGAGTCATGAATTAAGACTCCATTTGCTCCAAAGTGTACATGTAAAAGAAGGGGAAATAAAGAATTAGAAGCACAATCCAACAGTGACAAAAACATCAAACTTCATAGCAAGATATAAAGTAATTTTAATCAGAGCAGCAGGTATCTATGGTTCAAGAGATAAGTGAAATACACATCTTTCATAAATACCTTATTTTAAGGTCATTAATATTAGAGACACCCCCTTTGGTCACAATTTCATAAATGTGAATAGTATATACTACACTACTAATTACACAACCATGTACTAGCACATATTCTCAAACCATGTCCCTGGTCATTGTTTTGTTATAAAGGAAAATAATAATTTGTACTTCAAAATGAGCATCGTTTCTAAATAAACCAGCAATATGAGTCCTAGTTCAAATTCCAAACCAATGACTGATGCATTTACAATACCCACAAAATTTTTATATAGGACAAGTCAAGGCATATACTTCAACAAAACATGCTCCAGTGATCAAAAAACATGTTTCTCTATAAGAGCTTGATACACGACAGTCATGTTCTTCTCATTAAAAAAAATGGGTTCAACCATGAATAACATAAAACCCCTAAGACATGATTTTTCTAAGCACGATACTATATTTCTATCAAAAAGACTAGTTAGAAGAAAAAGGGTCGGATGTTACCTTTTTGGTGGTGCAGTGAACTAGGGTGTGGAGTCTTAGATTTATGCTCGAATCTACACAACCAGAAGTAACGAGAGGCTCTGCTCGACTAAGAACAAATAGAGATCGAAAAATCGCAAAGCAGAAGGTGTTTTCAAGTGTTAGACAAGGAGAATAGAATAGTTTTCGAGCTGTAGCAGTGGCTTAGAGGGCAAAAGGGGCGGCTTCCAAAACTTTGGTCCGAAAATGAGTAGAAAAGCTCATATTTATAGGGAGAAAAATAGGTAGGGTTTCATGAGCGGGAATTTGAAATTAGGATTTGAGATTCAAAATAGCTGCTCAAAAAGGGTCAAAGTCGCAGATGATATATGAAGAAAGAATCGATTCTCCAGGTCTGAAGATTTTCCCTGTGCAAAGCCAGATTTTTATAAAGTATTCTTGGACTCTTGTGATATTCACCTTGTTTGACCCAATCCTGGGGCAAAGAAGAACGTTGGAGACATGCCAAGGGAGAGAGAAGGTTTTGCTAGAATTGGCACAGCAAAGATTGTTGGTGAGAGTTGGATATATTAAAGTTTCACCAAAGGGGAAAGAGGAGATAAGGTGGCTGCATAGGAAATCTGAAAATATTAGGTTTAGGATTAAATTTAGGATGAATCATGGGCTGGTTTCAGATTGGGGCATGGACTTGGACAGCGTTTGGGCTATTATGTTTTGGAGCAGGTTTTGGGCTTAATTTTGAATTGCTAGGCTCTTCTTAAAATAAATTGGGTTGAATTGACTTCCTTCTTCTCTAATTTAATTTCTTTGTGCTTCTAAATTTTTTTCTTTTTCAAACTCATAATAATATTAAAATAGCTATGACGGAAATAACAAATATAATAATTAATAATAATAATAATAATAATCAACGTAATAAATAATACTAAGCTTAATATCATAATAATAATAGAAATAATTTATAGAACTTATAGCCATAATAGTAAAAATAATAGTGACGATAAAGTATTTGATTTATTAATAATTTAGAAGCTCGTGGAAATAAAGTGGAAGAAAGGAGGGTCAAAATTGGGTGTCAACACATGTAAATCTCCTCTTCCAAATCTCCATGAAGAAATGCAGTTTTCACGTCCAACTGCTCCACTTCAAGATCTTGGCTAGTTGCTAAGCTCATAATGGTTCGAATAGAAGTCATTTTGACAATAGCTGAGAAAATTTCGTCAAAATCAATACCTTTCTTCTGTTCGAAGCCTTTTTCCACCAATCGAGCTTTGTATCTGACCAACTTGCCATTTCCATCTTTCTTGAGCTTGAAGACGCACTTGCATTTGAGTGGTCTTTTATCCTTTGGAAGTTCAGCCAGCTTGTCCGTGCCATTTTTCTGTAGAGAATCCATCTCTTCTTGCATGGCTTTCATCCAAAGGGCTCTTTTTTGGATGGGATAGCACCTCCTTCAGACTTTCTGGCTCCCCCTCATCACTAATGAGGACACACTCTGAGGACGGGTACTTGGATGACTCTACCCTTTGCCTTTCTGATCTCCTCAGAGGTTGAGATTGTTCTTTTTCTTCTTGAGTAGGGTACTCCACTTGCTCGACATAATCATCAAGTTACTCCCCCCGCTCAACAATCTCACCAGGTTGCTCCCCCTGCTCAACAACCTCGTCGTTATACTTTCTGCACTTCTGGGATGGTTAGAAATAGAAGGAATGATAACAAGGTTAGGGACTATTCCATTCTTGGCCTTCTCTGACAGATCATCAGCATTTCCAACTTCACTTTCTCGGAAGACTACGTCTCTACTTCTGATGATCTTCTTCTTTACAAGATCTCACAGTCTGTACCCGAACTCTTCATCTCCATATCCGATGAATATGTAGGGAATGGATTTATCATCCAGGTTTGTTCTCTGCTCCTTCGGTACATGTGCAAAAGCTCTGCAACCGAACACCTTTAGATGCCAGTAGAACACCTCTTTATTGGTCCAAACTCTTTCTAGTATGTCAAACTCCAATGGACCTGATGGACTCTTATTGATCGTGCAATGTGTCGTCCGAATCGCTTCACCCCAGAATGACTTAGGCAGTTTAGCCATTCTGAGCATGCTTCTCACCTTCTCAACAATGGTGCGATTCATCCTCTTAGCTATACCATTGTGTTGTGGGGTTCCAGGAACTGTCTTTTCATATCTGATCCCATGGCTTGAACAGTACCCTTCAAATTCCCTGGAAGTGTACTCACCTCCATTGTCACTGCCGAGACGCTTTAGCTTTCGACCTGTCTCCCTTTCCACCAGAGCATAAAATTTCTGGAAGACTTGAAATACCTGATCTTTAGTTTTCAAGATATAAACCCACAATTTTCGTGAAATATCATCAATAAAAGTAACAAAGTATTTGTTACCGCCCATCGATTCTATCTCCATTGGACCACAAACATCAGAATATACCAAATCAAGTATATTCAATTTTCTTTCAGACGATGTCTGAAATGAGACTCTATGCTGCTTACCAAATAAACAGTAGTCACATGGTTTTATCGTTGTACCTTTGGCAAAAGAAATAAGTGATTTCTTGCAAAGAACTTGCAATCCTTTCTCGCTCATATGACCCATTCTTCGGTGCCACAAATCGTTGTAGAATCTTATCGAGCGCATTCAATTTACCTCGGCATATTTCTGCATTTGTCCTGTACAACATGCCAAGAATAACTCCATTTGCAATCACCAATGATCCCTTGGTGAGTCTCCATTTTCGATTTGCAAAATAGTTCTCGTATCCATCTCAGTCCAAAGCAATTCCCGAGATCAAGTTCAACCGCAAATCAGATACATGGCGCACATCCTTCAGAACCAATGTGCATCCAACATTTGTCTTGATAAAAATGTCTCCGATCCCCGCAATCTTTGAGTAACTTGTGTTACCCATTTTCACCGTGCCGAAATCTCCTGCTATATATCTGCAGAAAATGTCTCTTACCGGTGTGGCATGGTAAGATGCTGCTATGTCAACCACCCATTCCGACTCGAACTCCGCTGTGCATGCATTCCTCTTCCTCGTTTATGAAGAGAACAACATTATCATTACTTTGCACCGTGGCAGTTATGTTGTCGTCATTCTTCTGGCCACTACTTTCACCTTTGCCCCTTTTTAGACTTGGACAATCTTTTTTGTAGTGACCTGGTTGATCGTAATTGTAGCAATTTCTGGCTTTTGACTTGGATCGAATCTTAGATTTCCCACGAGCTCCGGATCTACCATGGTTGCTTGAACCCTTTTGGTAACTCCTGCCTCTACTTTCTGTGATGAGAGCTTGACCATGATCTTCAGGCTTCTTTCTCATCTTCTCATTGAGTAGAAGAGCTGATGTGACATCCTTCAGCTCAATTGAGTCCTTACCATGCAAGATGGTTGTTGCCAAATTATCGTAAGAAGATGGCAACGAGTTCAAGAGCATGATGGCTTTATCTTCCTCCTCGATCTTTACTCCGAGGTTGGCCAGCTGCGTGATTAATCCATTAAGCACATTTAAATGTGACAAAAAATTTGTACCTTCACCTATATGTAGGGCGTATAATTGCTTCTTTTGGTACAATTTGTTTGTCAACGTTTTGGACATGTACAGGTTTTCCAACCTTTTCCAGATACCACATGCACTTTCTTCGTCGATGATGTTATTGACCACATCATCTGTTAAGTGCAACCTGATTGCAGTAGCTGCCTTTTCATCCATTTCCTCCCAATCCTCAATTTTCAAGGAGTTGGACTTTTTGAATTTTCCCAAAAGTGCCTTGTACAATCCTTGTTGGATAAGCAGATCCCTCATCTTCTCTGCCATGTTGAGAAATCGCTATCACCGTTGAATTTTGCTACCCCTTACTTTACTCCAGACATTTTTTTTTTCACCGAGTATAGTACGGCCCACCGCAAAAAATATTTATGTGACTGAGCAGAATCTGTACTCTGATACCAGTTGTTGGGAATAAATCCGCCACAGAAATAATATTCACGGTATTTACAGCGGAATAATATTGTAGCACCGTGATACGGTTAATCAACAAGAATAAAAAAGAGCGATAATGACACCAAAATTTTTACGTGGAAACCCCAAAGGAAAAAAGCCAACGCCAAGAGGAAAGAATCGTGATCACTATAGCAAGGATTTTACACTTTGTAGATCTAAGTAAAATACTCCAAAGACCACTACACACTCAAAAGAAATAACCCTCTTTTAAGATTTTTCCACCTCACTACAATATCGCTCACACTCTCTATTTTTCCTATCGGTGAATGCCTCACTCTTCTTTCTCTCTTTGTTGGTGTGTTTACAAAAGTTAGAGAGCTCCTCCTTTTATAGGAGAAAAATACTTGACCTCCAAGCACAAAAAGAGAAAAAGGAAAAGAATGAAAAATTTGTCTTCCACAAATTTTTCCTTGCTCCCCAAGTTCAATTTGTAGCCAACCAAATTGGCACATGCCAATTACCACCAAATGGGACGGCTTCATCAACAAATACTTGGTTTGAACTAATGGCTAGGTATTTTTGTGTAGTTCTTAAATATAAAAATCTTATTTTTAATTCGAGTTTGTACAAAATGTTAAATGTGTTTGATCTTTAACTCTGAACTCTTCATTCTTTTTTTCAGCTTTGCATGACAGATGTCGTTGTTGGGGATATGCTAGATCCTAGATTGTTTAAAGCTTCATTTTGGAAATTATGGTTGGTCAAATATTTGTCCAGTTGATTTGCGTTTATTCTGGAGTCAACAGCAAAAATCTGAACTTTAGCTAATTAAGTTTTGTTTGATTTTTATAGTTAATTAAGTTCTGTTTGGTTTTTGTTTTATGCATTTGTAATGTATCGAGAGTGGAATGTATTGTAATTTCAGTTAAACTAAACAATCAGTTAACCATGCTTCAATCCCAAATTAGTTGGGTCCTGCTATATGGACCTTGTATTAAGCCTCATTTATTTTCATTAAAATTAAGATGTCTGAATCCGAATGATCAAAATATTGTATCTAGATCTAAACATTTAATAATTAAGACTATTTGCTTTTCAACATCTGAATGTTCATAATGTATTTATTTAAACATAATAAATATACAATTCAAATAAAAATAATAAAATATTACACTATAAATATAATAAAATAAAATTATTATTTGATAAAATAATGAAACATTTTTCGTAAGTGATGGTGGTGATGTTTTGTAGTGGTGGTGTTGGTGATAGTTGTGACAGTGGAAGTAGTTGTTGTTGAGGTGACTGGCGCGATAGTGGCGGTTGGTAGTGATGGTGGAGTTGGTTGATGTTAGTAATTGAAAGTGTTGGTGGTGGTTGCTAAAAATTGTGTGGTGGTTGGCCATGGTGTTGGAGGTAGTGGGTAGCAGTACTAATTATGATGGTAGAGGTGGTTGGTAGTAAGGATGGACGACAATAGTGGTATTCGCTGATAGTGGTGGCGGCGGCGGTGGTGGTTGCGACAATAGCGGTGGCTATTGCTATAATTATAATGGAGGTGGTAGGTCTGGCAGTGACTGATAGTAGTGATTGCTAGCGATGGTGATCGCTAGTGATGGTTGTGATTAAGAGGTGATTAGCGGTAGTGGTTGGTGGTTGTGATGAGTATAGGTGGTTAGTGGTAGTATGGTGGTAGTGGTGGTGGTAGGTATGGTAGCAACTGACAATAGTAGTTGTTAGTGGTGGTTGTTGCTAATGGTGGTTGTGATGAAGTGGTGGTTGGTAGTGGTGGCTGGTGGTTGGCGATGGTAGTGGTGATTGATACTGATAGTGGCGACGGTTATGATTGCATAGGTGGTTAGTGGTAGTGGGGTGGTGGGTGGAGGGGAAGTAGGGTGGGGGTGGGTGGGTTGTGGGTCAGTAGGGGTAGGTAGGTGGTGAGGTAGGGTGGTGGTAGTTGTGACCGCAGAGGTGGTGGGGTGTGAGATGGGGTTGGGAGGGTGGAGGTGGTGGTGGTAATTGTGATGGCAGAGGTGGTGGGGGTGTGGTGAGGGGTGGAGAGGGGTAGGGTGGTGGGGTGGAGTTGGAGGGGTAGGGTGGCGAATGAGAAGGGGGTGGAGTTGTTCTTAACAAAAGACTTTGTTCAAGATTTTAATGATTAATGCATATTCAGACAAAATAAGTGCATAAATTTTAATGTAAACAATATGCACTTAATGGCCTAAGGTCTGAACCATTCTGGTTCAAAACTCCATTAAGTGCAAACAAATGAGGCCTTAGTCCCATTGTATTCTTTCCTTCTGTAATACCCCAAGCATAAATAGCTGGCACCAGGTTCCATTGCTTTGCTACCTTCCAACCATTGTCACATACTCAAAAGAAGGAAATATTGAATCTTTTTTTTTCTTGGTAAATTGTCCAGGCCAACAACAATTACCAAACAAACAAGTGAACATAGTGCAGTATTTGTTGGAGCAGGTGAAGATTGAGTTTTTGGTAAACTCTTTAACACATGCTTCTGCTTTGTTCAAGGAAATGTTTTATGCTTTGTTCTGAGTGAAAGATTTACTTAGAGGATGCATCTCTTTGCTTTAATGATTTGTCCTGTATCAGATGATTCTAGTTTGATATTCATGCATTGACCTCTTGTTCAGATAACTTGGTTGCAAAAGGATACTCTTAATGTTTGAATGTAAAAGGCACCCTAAATTTGTTCTCAGTTTCTTCAAACTCTGGATTTGTTAACATAAGCACCAGGTCATTGAATTGGTGATTGAAGAAGTTATATTTAGCCTTTATTACATTTTTACTTGCCTTCTATTACATATTTCCTTCCAAGTCCAGAATTTTTTTTCCCACCAACTAAAAATAACGTAGGGCAACAAATACAAGTCTTGGACACCGAGTGAGTCTTGAAATACTATTCTCACAAAATGATTTTCAGGCTTAAATTTTTCAGAGTATAAGAACATGATAGGATTCAGCAATATGAATAGAAATCACAAAACATTTAGAGCGAGCTTTTTTACATGAAGATCAAAATAAACACATTGTTACTAAGGCGTAAAGAACTACTAACAACTCCTTGGACAACTGTCAGGTACAATTCTAACTTCGTCTATCAGCTACAAAACCAGTTTCAAACATAAAATAACAACAGTTAGCTATGATGCAATCGATTCAGACCATAGGGGCCAAAGCTTATCAATAAGAAAAGACAACTGAAGCGTGTGCGGAGGATCATGGAAAGTGTTGGAGCTCCTGGGCCATTGTAGCATAATTCTGAGGCACATCATTCCCTTCGAATTTGGCAGCAATGAAGAACCTTTCTAGCATTGTAGCATTCTTGAGCAAATATTTTACAAATGGCATTACAGACTTATTTCCATACAGTGGTCCATCAAAGTTAGTGATCTTGATGGTCCTCAGATGTAGCAAAGAGCAGTTAATATTATGTGTCTCAAACCTCCTGCTTTGTTCAGCCTCATTTGTGTAACTTAATAGCCGGTCCTGCAGGAAAAATCTGCTGTAATATCGAATTATTCTCCTTTAGGAAGAAAGCCATGGAGATGAATTTTTAAATTCAACAAATATTCAATTGCAAATCAAATGTTACAAAGTGGTACATGTAAACAACACAAAATAAGAGTTTCAAAGATTCATTGAAGCTGATCCTTTATCTCCTCGAACGAAGGGAACATTATCCCATGTTAAACATCTTTTCCCTACAACTACAGAAAAGCTGATAGGAACTCTTCCGGTGATATTATTATGACAAGTGCAGTTCCACTATGCCATGGAACAAAAAATACGGCTGAAGCATTTGTTCTTTCTTATGGGCTTAAATAGTGTCTTGAACACAGTATTCAAACCATTTGGCTGGAAGGCGACTCTTCACTTATTGTTAGTGCTTGTAAGGGAGTTTGCAAAACCTTTTTGGCACTATGAACCTATTGTTGAAGAGATTAAAGAATTAATTGAAGCTAAAGAAGAGAAAAGCCTGGTATGGCTGATTCAGTAGCTGGATACACTATACCGTACCTATTGGACGCAGAGAAGAAAATTTTCAGCTTTAACTAACTAAGATGACAAGGTAGAGGGAACTTAAGGGTTGACAAAGGAAAGCTCCCTTGCTTCAGAATTCGGAAGAAAGCCCAAAGCTTATCTTCAGTAATGCAACAAGATGAAGTTCCCGGATCATTATGCTTCTGTCAGCTCACATGTTACTTGAGAATGCTCCTCTCACTTTCTCCTTTTAGTTCTTGTGGAAACAATATACAGGGGGAGCAAGTCAACTCAAGTTAGAAGCCATTGTTGTAAAGCTCATCAAGTTACAAAATTATGATTTTATCCTCAAGTACTTATGATCGAAAATATGAGGATATATATCATCTTCTTTTTCCACTAATAGTTGTTTAATATTTTGAAGACAACAGCAATGCAATACAAAAGATCAAATTGAATTGCATTAGACTTTTTTGTTTCTGCTGCAAAAAGTTATACCTGGAAGATACCGTTTCTATCATAGATATCCTAGGATCTTGTTAGGATTTTGGATCAGTTTTACACTTCTGCTATGATGTAAATATGGTTTACACTACAACCTATGTACTGATTTAGTCAATACACACAACTTTTACCTTCTCAAAAAAACTAGGTGTTCTATATCTATAACATGAAATAACAGAAATGAAGGCATAAAGGAAACTCACTCTTTGTACGTGATTCTACCAATCAATGACCAATGTCTCAACGTCTGATGAACTCTGTAGAAAACTGTGAATTCCAGGGAAGTCCAACTGTTCCAAGGCTGCATTAAGTTTTAAGAATTTCCGGCTCGATGGTGGAGGCTGCCACCCTTTCAATTCCAGTATGGACAGACACTTATAAACCAAATAGATAAACCAAATAGATAAACCAGAATATGTCAAAACAAGGAAATGCGACATACTTAACAAATGACATGAAAATTGTGAATAATTACTATAAGACTGTCTTTTGCACATAAAAGTGTTTAAGGTGATTTGGAAATCAAAAGATGGTCTTTTCTTTTAACCAGGAAAGAATAGACCTTCATTCAACTACATCCAGAGGATACAAAATGCAGTACAAAAACAGAGTGCTCTTGTGCAAAGATGGACTTTAAAAACTTCCGAAAACCCATTCACATGACTTAGAAGAGTATGATCAATGTAACTCAATCCTAATATTTATATGTTGTTCTGTCAATTGCAAACTCTACATTCTCAATGTTCATCATTGAAAATTCTGTTCAAAAGGTCTTGTTAAGTTCATGTTCAACCCATATTGCCCATGAGAATGTAATTCTTTAGTACTTACCAACTTTGTTATCAAATTATCTTGAGTAGTGAAATTGTTAGTGTTACTAAACTGATGATTCAATAGAAAATAGAAAATTTCAGAAAAGAAAAAAAAAAGGATTTTGGATAGTGAAGAGTATGAATAAACCTTGATGCACCAGGGACACAATTCAAGATTTTTGACATGGGCAACGCTGTGAAGAAGTTCCTTCATATCGCTACACCTCTTCTCCAAGGTGTGATCTACTTCATCATCGTCTTCCTCGGCGAAATCAAAATCTAAACGATCTAAATGAAGGACTGCAGTGACAAGTGAAGGTACATTTCCACGTGGCAAGTGTATATCACTGCAGTGCCCCAAAAGTTGCAAAGTTTGCATAAAAGGGGCTGATATTTCAAGCTGATTGTAGTTGTCTTTTATGATCAATTTTCTTAGCTTGACACTGCTGTTTTCCAAACGATGAATGCCCCAAACTTCATCCAGTTCCAAGCACTCCAAGCTAGGGCAACCAGATAATATCTTTTCCATGACACCTTCCGTCAAACCCTTCAGGAGCCTAATTGAAAGAGAAACTAGACTAATCCAGTTTACACTACTAGATGGGTTAAATTTACAGTTCTTTAAAACCAAATTCCTCAACGAGGTATTCTTAAATGCAAACTGAGGAAACTCACATGTGTCACCGACACCGTAAATTACAAGAGCAAAATGTTCAACATTAGCAAGTTTGTTTGCAAAATGTACCCATAAATCAACATCTTTAGCATAATGCTTCCTGTATATAGAGAGACAGACACTGAATTTCCTGATTTTCTCGCAATACCTCCAGTAACAAAGCTCTCTACTCGTGGAAGCCAGGAATTTCCTTTTCGTTGCTACTGTAGTAGCCGTCAAAATTTAGTGAAACCATAACAGACTTCCAAAGAGACTGCATGGATGTATATTTAATAACTTCAGAGCATATCAATGAAATTACCCACACTTTTGGAGGACAAACCAGCAACAAATGATCGCAGTGGTAATAGGGTCAGGAAAAAATCAATGCGGCAGTTAACATTTGTTGAAGAAATCCGTAAGACATATAGCATGACAATAAGCGACAAACCTGACCAAGAAAGAGGGAATATGCTTCACCACTTACAAACAGGAACACTTCAAGTGCAAACACATAAACTGTGGCAAGTAAATAAAAGGTACACATTAGCTTGGCATTTAAAAAGGGGACAGTGATGGTTGTATGACAAGTTATTGCCTAAAATATTGATTTTATGAATGGTAACTTAGTTGTAGTATGTATAAAGGACATACCTTCAGCACTTTGATTTCCAGTTGAGTTATCACTCGGCCATTAATATAGACCTGTGTGGTTCCATTGCATGAGGACTAAGTTCTGCAGTCAAACTTCAGGTTTGAACTCACAATTCTATCAGTTTTCTCTCCTTAATGTTGCATTAACATTCTTACTTCTCAACAGGGACTACAAGGAATAATTAGTTAAACCTCAATAACAAAGTTACCTTTCCCCAAATTTCAGATTCCTTGTGATACCAATAACTTCCAGGCTTCAAAGGAAATCCATTAACAATTAGCTGCTCTGGTCGGAGCTGATTAGCAGTACTTTCTTTCTTTGTTTCATTATTTGCTTGACTGCCAAGGGACTTATATAAGCAAAGTTTGCCAAGTTTGAGCCTCTTTGAATCATCAATTGGCTCACCTATGAAACTTACACATTTGTGCCCATCCGGCATTGCTCTGAGCACATAATCGCTGCAATACTCTCGAAAGACATTGTTCTCAATGTCTACCACTTTTCTTTCAGATCTATTAATACTACTGAAATTGACCATCTTCTTCTTCATTGGTAGGATGCTCAGAGGGGTTGTGCTCAGATCCCGGTGACACTGAGGAAGAACCTGAAGAAAAGCCCGGGTTCCATGGTACAAAGACCTGGTGTTTTGAACTACCTGAAATTCTTGGACTTTGACTTGGTGAACTGGTCACAGCAGCAACCTGAAATATGTGCAACGGGATTGACTCTATAACAGGTGCAACATCCATGCCTACAGATCTTCTTGATTCTAAAAGAGGTAACTAATGTTATTGAGTAATCCAAGTCAACACCTTCCTCAGTGAGGAGAACTCCTGGAGGAAACAACCTCCGTAGCACCCGACCTCCAATTCTTTATTTAGAAAAGAAATAAAGTGGGAGAGAGCAACTATTCTAATTGCCGCGACAGGAACAAGTACTAAAAACTCCTTCGATACTGACAAATATTTTAAAGTTTCTTTTCCACCAACAAAAAGTAACATAGGCCAAAGACAAGTCGTAATGAATCTTGATATTGGAAAAATGATTTTCAACCTTATATTTTCAAAGTACAGAAACATGATAAAGATTCAGCAAATATGAAGTAGAAATCACAAAACATTTGGAGCAGGTTTTCTTATAGGATGATCAGAGAATAAAAACATTGTTACTTAGGCATGAAGAACTACTGACAATTCCTTGGATACTAACAAGTACAATTCTAGCCATGTCTATCAACTACAAAATCAGTTTCAAACATAAAGCAAGAGTGGTTAAGTATGTTGCGATCAATAAACCATAGGGGTCAAAGACTATCAATAAGAAAAAACAACTGAAGCATGCAGAGAGGATCTGGGAAAGCTTTGAAAATCCTGTGCCATTTTAACGTAATCCTGAGACACATCACTCCCTCAAACTTGGCAGCAATGACAAACTTTTCTAGCACTGTTGCATTGTTGAGCAAATATTTCACCAATTGCAGTACAGACTTATTTCCACTTAGTGATCCATCAAAGTTAAATACCTTGATGGTCTTCAGATGTAGCAAAGAGCCGTTAAAATTATGTGTCTTGAACCTCCTGCTCTGTTCATCCTCGTTTGTGTACCTTGACAGCAGGACCTGCAGAAAATAATCCGCTATATTATAGTATTAAGTAGTTATTCTCCTTAGATGGAAGTAGAAAATCAAGGAGTTGATTCTGGATTTAAAAAAAGTTGTGAATAGTCCTTCAGGGACATGTCATGTGCTTCGCAAATGTTACTTACATGCAAAAAAAAAAAAAAATCGTTTGTCTCCTTACTTGAAGGATAGCACTATCTCTTGTTAAAGATCTTTTCCTGCAACTACAAAAGAAGTTAAATGTAGAACTGGCTGAATCATACAATCAATTTTGAGTGAAAACATGAAATTATGTCAAAGCAAGTCAAGCTGAACTATTTCCTTGAGGAAAATAAACTAAGAGCAGATTTAGCAAAGAGAAACCATCAACTTTCAAGACTAAGCAGATTCTGAAATCCTTTAAAAATCAGCATTCAAAATTTTTCAGAATTTGCATCACGCATTCCCTGGAGCAATTTCTGCGAACACATTGAGAAATACTCACCCCGATGGGCAAAACTAAATAGTAAGTGGAGTTCCCTTCCTTCAAAATTCATAAGAAAGCCAAAAGCCTACCTCCAATAATGCAACAAGATGAACTTCCGGTAGATCTTAATTTTTGTGAGCTTACATATTACTTGAGAATACTCCTCACTTTTTTTCCTTTTTAAGTTCTTATGGGAACAATGAACATGGGAGGAAGTCTCTACAAGTTAGAAGCTATTGTTGTAAAGCTCGTCAAGTGCTTAGGCTAGTTAAGTTTCACATTGCAAATAATAGTCCTATACAGAAACACTCTTTTCGGTTACATGAGGCTTATCTCCTACACTTTTGTCAAACATAGAATCTTCTCGGTCATCTTGAGGAATGAGCCAGTTCAGTTCTTATCCTTTCCTTTTTGAATAGGTAAGGCAGTTAAGTCCCCCTCTTTGTTATTTTTTATCATTGTTTCATATACCACTAAGGTCGTTTAAATTACACAAAAAAAAAAAAAAAAAAAAAAAAAAAAAAGTTCTACTATATTTTTCCTAACGTACTTGAATCAGAAATATGTTGATATATCCTCTTCTTCTTCTACAAGTAGTAATTTGATCTTGATAACAATGGGAGTAACAAAAATAAAGATCTAAAGGGAACTTACTCTTGGTTCGTGATTGTTCCAGTCAATGACTAAAGTCTCAAGATCCGATGAACTCTGTAGAAAGCTGCAAAGTCCAGGGAAGTCCAACTGTACTATGGCTGCATTGAGTTTTAAGAATTTCCGGCTTGATGGTGAAGGCTGCCACCCTTTCAGCTCCAGTATAGACAGGCCCTTGTAAACCAAATAGGTAAACCAGAATATCTTAAAACAAGGAAATGCGACATACTTAATAAATAAATGACATGCAAATAGTTAAATAATTTGTAAAAACAGCTTGGACTATACAATTGTGTTTTGCCACATCAAAGTGTTCAAGGTTAGTTTGAAGATCCAAAGATGGACTTTTAAGCACTTGAAAACCCCATTCACATGACCTGAAGACTGTGATCAATGTAAGTGAATCCAGATTTTATTTGTGGTTCTGCCCATTGCAAATTGTTTATTTAAAAAGGACTTGTTTCAATCACCTACCACTGTCCAGCTGATTGGCCATAAGAATGTAATTATTTACTAGTACTTACCACCTTGGTAAACAGATTATCCTAAGTATGAACTAATGAATTTAATAGCAAATAGAAAGTAACGAATCGGGAAAAAATTCTGAAATTTGGATAGTTGAGAGCATGAATAAACCTCGATGCACCAGGGACATAAGTCAAGATTCTCGACATGGGCAACGCTGTGAAGAAGTTCCTTCAAACAGCTACACTCTTTCTTCCGCAATTCGTCCCCATCTCCAAAATCAAAGTCTAAATAAAGGACTGCAGTGACAAGTGAAGCCACATTTCTCAAGCGTATACCATTGCACGACCCCAGAAGTTGCAAATTATGAACATAGGGGACTAAGATTTCGAACCAAATGTCATTACTCTCATCTTCATATTTTTTTATGATCAATTTTCTCAGCTTCACAGAGCTGATTTCCAAACGATGAATGCCCCAAACACTATCCAACTCCAGGCACTCCAAGTTAGGGCAACCAGATAATACCTTTTCTATGACACTTTCTCTCAAATTCATCAGCCTAAGTGAAAGAGAAACGAGACTAGTCCAGTTTACACTACCAGAAGGGTTCAATTTGATTTTGCGTAAAACCAAATTCCTCAACGAGTTATTCTTAAATGCAAACTGAGGAAACTCATACTTGTGATCGAATTCGTAAAATCCAAGTGTAAAATCTTCAACGTTAGCAAGTTTGGTTGCGAAATGTACCCATAAATCAACATCTTTAACATAATGGTTGTTGTATATAGAGAGACAAACACTGAATTTTCTGATTTTCTCGCAATACCTCCAGTAACAAAGCTCTCTATTTGTGGATGCCACGAAATCATGAATTTCATTTTCTTCGGTATTGTAGTAGCCTCGAAATTGAGTGATACTGGAACGGACTTCCAAAGAGACCGCCATTGTTTAGATAATACACTCGTTCTCACAACTTGTTTTCCGTCAGGCAACATAGAGAGTATGTGAATTAAAATCGACTCTGGCAAATCACTGAGACGGTCTTCTCTCACCATGATTTCTCTCTGCATGGAGTACAACTTTCAGTTGAAGAGCAAAAGGGTCGTTATGTGGACTGACACCGATTTTTGTGTTGCGGGTTTGTGGTATTAATGGGTTATTTTGAGGAAAATGATTATTGCCAAGAATGGATGAAGGAAAATATAACAATGTAAGAACACATAATTTTTCCAAGATTCTGTAATCTTTGTTTCACTACTAACATAATCATATGTTTTTAGAGCCAAGAACTACATTGAAATATTTCCAAGATTATTGCCAAGAAGTATTGTGTCAAGAATGGATGTGATATGTCAAATGTACCCTTATAGGTTGGCGCCTCTTTGAATGACTTGTAGAGTACAACTGCTACTGTATGCTCCGAGTTGCATTTCGGTTAATGGGTTATTTTGACCCGATTGGATCAGTGGAATCAGGTACTATTTGGTCTGTAATTTAGGGCTGATTTCCCTTCCTCAAATATTTAGACATTTTTAAATCATACACAAAATACAACTCCCTTTTGAGAAGACGATCAAAATGGTCCTTAAAGTATGGGGTTGGACTATTATAGTCCTTCATATATACCATATAATCGAAATAGTCTTTAATGTATAAAAAAGATGATTAGTTTTGTCTGTCATATATGCCACGTATTCGAAATAGTCCTTAATGTATGAAAATAATATACATTTTAGTCCTTCATATATACTGTGTAATCGAAATAGTCCTTAATGTATGACAAAAAGTCAGCATTTTAATCCTAAAGTTTAAAAGTAATGACACAAGTAAAAAAAAAAAAAATTAAGTTGTAAGTTTAACCAAAGAACTCACGTGAGTTATATAAATACATAGAAAATCACAAGATTACATTCTGGTACATTGTACATATATGTAGTTTAAGACCATAAGATTAAAAAATCTTCTTTACTTTCTTAAATTTCGTGTCTACTCAAATTAAGACAAACAAATTGAAATAAAGGAATACATTTCTCTTCCCAATACTAAAATGAAAAAAGGCAAAAAAATGCGTCTCGACTATGTCAAATAATACAACCTTGCCCTCCATTTAAATTTGGTCCTAAATATTCCCGTACCGTTAGTTGACTGACTCAAGTTTTGCTCCTCAATTATGAGAAATAGAACAAATTTTCCCTATGTTTGGATTTAGTCTCAAATATGCCCTTATCGTTGAAAAACTTGCTTCTCAAAACTAACAAAATTCAATTTTTTTCTTCCAATCAACCCTTTTTTTAGAGTCAAGCTTATTTGACTTCTATTTTCTAGAACGACGAGAGGATTTTTAAATCGACTTGTCTAGCTTCAAGTTGATTTAAAAATTTCTTATTCAGAGTATTACTTTTTTCTTTGTTGGTAGAAATCTAATTTGGAGAGTTTGATTTTTAGACCCAAACGATGACAGTATCGTGATTCAACATACATCAGTATCATCTCCAGCAGCGGTGGAAGAACAATAGTATAAAGGTTCTATGATTTGGTAGTTCAAGGAGAAGGTCTAGCAGAATAAAATTATAGTCTTCGAGGTAACAGAAGATGGAGTCATTCAGGGTCGACTAAGATGTATCATGATATTAAAGAAATCTATTGGTGGAATGATATGAAAAAGAATATTGTAGATGCAGGTGGACTAGTTTAGAACATAGGGATTCCGATAAAAAACCACTTGTCCAGTTCATTAGGGAGTGTTTTCGGGAGTGACAATACGGATAGCCTATTTTTTTTTTTTTTTTTTTTAAATCATTTTTCAAAAAGTTGATAAACTTTTACATATGTCAAATAAATATTGTGACATTTAAATTCTTACGGCCTGTTCAAAGGAAAAAAAAGTTATTTAATAATGAGATAAAAAAAATTATTTCCCCAAAACATTCCTTTTTGCTCAGAGAATGACAAATAAGTCTTTTGTCTTTCAATTTTTTAAGATAAATACTTCTTTGTCCATGTAATTGTGATCATATGCATAAATATAGTTCAATAAAATTAAAATTAAAATTTATATATAAATATATATATATATATATATATATATATATATATATATATATAGATAGATAGATAAATACTTCTTTGTCCATGTAATTGTGATCATATGCATAAATATAGTTCAATAAAATTAAAATTAAAATTTATATATATATATATATATATATATATATATATATATATATATATATATATATATATATATATATATATATATTTTGCATGACAACAATCACAGTTTCTTCATGGCTGGAGTTATAACCGGTTCTGGATTTACTTAGGTTAAAATGGACGGTCATATAAACTAAATAATGAGTCCCGCTAATAACCCTACTTCCCCAAATTACAATCATTTTTCATTTATTTATTTAATTCTTTTATAATTATCAAGTCAAAGTAGCAAAAAGAATTTTCTTTTCATTTATCATGACATTATCTAACTAACTAAATTTTAAAACAGTACTTTTTTTTAACAATTTGCTAAAATTTCTTTTGACTGCATGCTTTTCTCAACTTTCTTTAGGGAAAAGGTCAAATGTACCCCTATATTTTCTTCTATTAGTTAACTTTACCCTCTGTTTCACATTACGGCTAAATAAGCCCTTGCCGTTACCAAACTTAATAAATATACCTCTAATTTTGACGGATTCCCCCAAATCAAATTCAAGTACCAACTTCACTTAAAATTATTCCATTTTAAACGGAGTCCCAATAAACCCGCAACCCACCAAACCAAAACCCAAATGAGATCAAAACAAATGACCCTTGTTCTTTCTCAAAAAAGGTCACCAAAAGAAGAAATTTGGAGAATAAGGTGAGGAGGACATTCAAGTCTTCAATTAGAAAAAAAAGGGATAAGTGGGTCTCATTTTCTTTTTCTTTTACTCACTAAACACTAATTAAGTAAAATGGGGGCTAACTTGTAATATTCAGGGCTTAGAAATTAAAAAAAAAAAAAAATCTCTTTCTTCTCAAAAATCAAAAGGCATTCACTTAGCCCCAAATTTTCTTCCATTGTTGAGTTGTGAAGTTTTTGGGTCATAAATTTGTGATTGAAATTTGAAAATAATTGGTGAATTGTTGCATAATTAAGTAGATATAATAGGTTGTTAACACACTAGCTGGAAGGAAATTTGGTGTAAGGAAATTAAAACTCCATTGTTAGGTTTGTTGAAGTTGAAAATTCGGATCTGAAAATTGGTTATTATTTTGAGTGGGTGTTCTTGAAAATCATTGTAAACATCTGAGAGAAGCTAAATATCAAATTTGAGATTATTCAATGGTGATTTGAGTGATTTTTTAAAATCAATTTTAGAACCACTAAATAAACTTTTGCAGTGGCGAATAACTAAGGGAGTTGTCGGGCAACTACATTAGTTGTTGGACAACTATTAAGGTTATTGTAACAAGTAATATTAAAGTTCTTGAAACAAAAACTATTGTTGTTCCCACAACTATGATACTTCTTCCCACAACTTCAATAGTTCTTTCATCATATATCGAAGTTGTTCCAATAGTTAATAATCATAATTAAGTTACTATTTTAAAATATTAAAAAGATCTTACTTATTCAAATTCGATAGTACGTGTCCCAACAACTATTGCAGTTGTGGAACAACTTGACTAGTTGTTGGGATAACTTCAGCAGTTGTCCATCAATGGCAGTAGTTATTAGGGCAACTTTAACATTTGTTCCAGCAAATACAATAGATGTTGGGGACCAACAATCATTTGTGTTATAGATTCTTAATAATTCTTGTCTTTTAATATTTCAGGTACGATGTAATGACCTCAAATATTTAGGGGAGTATAACTTAATGTTTAGGGGAGAATGCTATTATTACTGATCTAAGTTTAACAAATTGTTACACGTCGGAAAAATTTTGCGTTATTCGAGTCGTATGCAAGACAACATAAGCGGGGCAAGTTATAAAGTTCCTTTAAAATTAGTAAAGATAATAGGGTTGCACTCCACCCTCTTCGTACATTGAGGTATCGTTATAATCCAATTGACATAAACTCGTGTTGAGAACCTTTTGGGAAGTCATACATACAGCCTACGAGCACTTAGGTAATATATGATCATCAACATGTTTCCTAGAGGATGTAAGAGTTGGAAGCTAACGAATTGGAAAAAATACGTTTCGTCGGAAATTAGCAAGTGGACTGTTTCACGGTGGGATTCACGGCTCGTGGAATAATCCACAGAACCCTTATAAGATTAAGGAAAACTTTTAACAAGTTTTAATAAAGTATCTACAGGTTTCAGGATCAAACGAATTGAATAAATTATGTTTGTCAAAATTTTGGGAAAACTTGGCAGAATTCTGGATAGGATTTTTGGTCCAACTTGAGAGAGGTATATCTCCTAGAATATGAGGAGTTATGAATGCATAACCTATGTAAATTCAAGTTCAGAGAGTTTTCTTTTCAATGCAACTAATAGATCACAAATTGGAGACGTACGGTGAAAGTTACGGTCCGTACAAAATTATACAATTTGATGTACGAACCGTATTTCTATGGCGGCGGCCGACCTTTGTATATTTATTTCGAAGCTCATTCATTTCTCTCATTTATAACTCATCAACAGACCTAATACCCTCCCTAAGTGACCCCAAAACTTCTCCCAAGTCCCTAAAACAAGTGCTACAAGATTAAACACTAAATCAAACCACTCCAAAGTATAGGAAGTATAAGAGAGATATTGATGGAAGAAGAAACCTTGAGTTGTGGTTGTTGTTGCTGATCTTGGAGTATACTTCTGAATGAAGTAACTTCGTAAAGGTAAGATTCTACCCTTTCTTGACAGATTCTACCCTTTCTTGACATGTTTGATGAAACAAAAGTGTTGGATATATTGTTTAGATGATGAATCTTGGAGATTAGACTAAAGGACTACATTTATGGTTGATGTTGTATTCATGGGCTGTTTTGAAGTAATTATGGGTATTGTTTTGAATGAAAATCATGGTTAATGACAAAAGTTAGACGTTCTTGATGTTGTTGTAGGTATATACATGTATTCGTGGATAGATTATTGAAAGGAAAGACATAAACTTGAATTGAGAAAGTAGAACTAAGAACGATACTTGCGGGCAGTTTGGGTTAAGATTGTAGAATCATTGGAGAACTATTTTAATCGATTGGTAACATGTATATTGTTGCTGATGTTATGAGATTGTTGTTGGCTGAATTTGGTTTTGACGAAAGTCGATATTATAAGGGAGATGCTGCCCAAACTTACATACGACACTTACTAGCTTGAACTTGACCAATGAATATCGTGGTAAATTGATATTTTCTCTCAATTGTCTTGTTTAGATTGACGAGCGTTGAATGATGAAGAATTGGATACTAACTGTGAAAGAAGCAGGTATGTTAAGGCTATCCCTTCTTTCTCTTTGGCATGAATCTTATGAAAAGAACGAAATGAACGAATAAACGTTATCCATAATGATTCCACTCTTAGAATGTTAGAAAGCTTATGTTCTTTGGATTCTCAATAATGTTACTACTTACCTTTGATGATTCTTGATTTGAACTTGTGATCGTTGATTCAGTAGAAGTAAGACATATTGATGATGTTAGTTCCATAACAATGTTCGGAGGTTACGGACCCTCTGTCACTCCGAAAGGCTCGGAAGTTACTCCTATGAGTCATTCATGCGTTATATATATGTGTATACACTTATTTTACCACACCGAGCCGCGCTATGGTCGGCCGGGTACGGCACCTACTGTGCACACCATTATAGTTGGGTACGGATAACACCGAGCCTGTCATGGTCGGGTACGGATAACGTCGAGCCTATGTTATATGGCCAAGTACGGTATTATGATATACGTATATTAGTTTTGAAAGAAAGCATGCATATCATACGCCCTCAGAGGCACTTTCAAATGTACAGAGTTATACAGACATATTCAAATATACATATTGACTCTGATGTCTCAGATTCCTTTCATGATTCTTATGTATATATTGTTTTCATGCCTTACATAATCGGTACATTATTCGTACTGAATCCTCTATTGTTTGGGGGTTGTGTTTCATGCCCCCAGGTCCCGAGATACAAGTTGGTGATCCATCTATTAAGATGTAAGCTCAGCGAATAAGGTCGATGCATTCCATTTAATCTGGAGATGCCAGGAGTCAGCATGGTCTTATATATGTGTGTGTGTGTGTGTGTGTGTGTGTGTACACATATGCATGGCTATGGCGGGGCCCTATCCCGATCACATTACGTATGTTTTCCAGTAGAGGCTTGTAGACAGTTACGTATAGTCAGATGATGTCCAGACTTGATGTTTCATATGTTGTCACACAGGTGATTATGATAGCCTTGTTGGCTTATATAGTATGTCCAAAGATATCCATATAGATAAATCTTTCAGATTATCTGATACAAACATGTTTTCTTTATAAGTCTATTAAGTATCATATGATGGCCCTATCGGCCTACCTATGTTCCTATTGATATCACAAATGTACGGCAGATGGTACTTGACTAATATGGTCAGGTGCCCGTCATAGCCCTCCAGTTGGGTCATGACACAAATAACCTTGATGTATTTTTAAGAGCTTGTGGTAACAAGTCATTCTATGAATTATGTTGCCTTAATGGAGTCATTCTATTACAGTAGTCACCACATGTTAAAATTATTGAGTTTTTTCAACAACTTCAGTAGTTGTCCTATAATTACTATTGTAGTTGTCGGAGAACTTCTGAAGTTGTTGAAAAATTCTATTAGGTGTAAGCCAACAACTTTAGCAGTTGTCGTACACCTAGAGTAGTTGTCCGACGACTATTGAAGTTGTCGAACAACTGCTAAAATTGTTGGAACAACAAAGTCAGCTTTTTTGAACAACTTCTATAGTTGTTGCCACAACTAAAGTAGTTATTGGGCATAAATGTAGTAATCCAATGATAATTGAAGATAGATCAAGTGATTCTATAAAATATTACACATAAGCTAAGTAATTTAATGAGAATTGATGATCAATTAAGCTAAATTATGAATTATTAAGGATAAATGTAGTGATTCAGTGACAATTGAAGATTGGTCAATCTATTCTATGAATTATTGCACACAAACTAAGTGATTTAATAAAAATTGATAATTAATCGAGTCATCGATAAATTATTAAGGATAAACATAGTGATTCAATAACAATTGAAGATCGATTGATTGCTTCTATGAATTATCACATATAAATTAAGTGATTTAACGACAATTAGTGATCAATTGAGCTATTCTATGATTTAAATTAAGGATAAACATGGTAATTCAATAACGATTAACGATCGAAAGTGCAATTATATCCATTATTACACATAAATAAAATGATTTAATGACTCTTGATGATCAATTAAGTCATTTTATGGCTTATTGAGGATAAATGTAGTGATACAATGACAATTGATGCTCAATTGAGTCATTCTATGTATTATTAAGAAGAAACCTAGTGATTCAAAGACAACTGAAGATCGATCGAGTCATTCTATGAGTTATTGCACATAAACGAAGTGATATAACGACAATTAATTATCAACTGAACCATTCTTTGAATTAAGGATGAATGTAGCGATCCAATGAGATCGATTAACAATAATAGAATTATTACACATAAAATAAGTAATTTAATGAATATTAATGATCAATTGTTCCATGCTATAAGGATAGACGTAGTGATTCGATAGCAATTGAAGTCGATGGAGTGATTGTATAAATTATTATACATATAAATAAAGTAATTTAATGATCAACTGAGCCATAATACAAATTATTAAGGATAAAGGTAGTGATTCCATAACAATTAAAGAAAGGTTAAGTGACTGTATTGAGCATAACTGTTACACCTCGTAGTTTTGTACATTGAGATTTGTCGTATGTTAGTAGTTCTAGTCCTGGACACAGGAGTTATCTTCAAGGTTAAATGAGACTAAACATGCCTATCTTATGGTTATGAGGGTTTAAGTTCATGTTTAGTAAGTTATGGAAGGATTGGAGAATAAGTGTTCGTCAAAGTTCTGTTTTAAGATTGAATTATACGGACAGTATCTTAGGGAATACAGACCGTATTTTGTGATATGGACCGTATTTAAGGATTTAAAAATTTAACAGAGAAGGCAGATTTTAGGGTTGAGAAATATGGACCATTATACGGTCCGTGTGAGATAATATGGCCAGAAAGTACGGACCATATATATATATGATGTTACACTCACAAATTTTCACGTCAGTTGTGTCAAAGGTAAACTAATGTAAGCCGGAGAGGCCATGGAACCCTTAGAAGGTTAAGGAAGACTTTTAACAAGTGTTAAGAAAGTATCTAAAGGTTTGGGGATCAAGCGAATCGAAGAAATTAAGTTTGTCGAAACTTTGGGAAAACTTGGCAGAATTCTGGATATGATTTTTGGTCCAACTTGAGAGAGGTATATCTCTTAGCATATGAGGAGTTATTGAATGTATAACCTATTTAAATGCAAGTTCAGAGAGTCTTCTTTCAAATGCAACTGACAGATTGCAAATCCAAGTAATACGGACAAAGTTACGGCCCGTATAAAATTATATGATTCAAGATACAGATCATATTTATTATACTGGCTGTATTTTTATGGTAGTGCAGCCCTTATTTTTTTTATATATCTCGACTTCTACTCATTTTTATTTCATTCCAACATAACCCTAAGTCCATGAAAGCTCTAGAACTCTCTCCTAAACATATAATCTCCAAGAAGAATGAAAGATTAAAAGTGCAAAGCACGTGATCCAAGCTTAGGGTTTTATATTGAATCCTATTGTTGCTTCTTGTGCTTACCTTGTGAAGAATTTAAGGGTGAAGAAACTTCTATGTTGGATGGTTATTGGGCTTTGGTTGTAAGCTGCTATCTTTTCATGATTATGGAATTATTTAGCCTATCTACTACTTGTTAGATGAGGAAATTGTGAAGGGAAAGCTTAAACTTGTTCTTGGCTATAAGTTGAGTTTTGGACTGATCTTGATCATGTTGTTGCTGTGTTATTAGGATGATGTCCGTGAATTTAGATAGTATTTGATTTTGTTAAGACATTGTTGAGTTTATACTTAATGGGTGAGAAGAAGGGAAGTGTATATCGTTCTTGTATGTTAATATATTTGAGAGTTGATTGATGAATATCCTTGTATGATTGTTGAAGAAAGTATAAGAGGTTCATATGAGAAAATTGTGTTGTTATGATTCTACTACATAAACATGAAAAGGAAGAGAGTATAAACAATCATTTATGAAATATATTTTGGGCTATTTGCTGTATAACTTGGGAATGCTTGTTAAGTAAGTTTGAGGAACTTATGTAAACTTGTTGCGGTTGTTGTTTGCTGATGTATATGTTATCGTGACTAAGGATAAGGGGAAATGCTGCCCGTTTCTTCGTGAGAATCAAGTTATTGTTGATATATGTGATATACTTGCGCCATTTAAGTTTGTATTGATTGGCGTGCTAGCTATAAATAGCTCGATTGTTGGGTTACTTGGACGACTTGAGGTATGTTAAGGCTATCTCTTTCTTTCATATGGCATGATCTTATTGAAACAAACCCGTCCAAATGATATTCATAATGTCCCTATTCCTAGAAATACTAGAAGCTTATGGTTCTTGATGCTTTGATGATATTATTGATCTTTGTCTCATGATTATTGATCTTGTGTTATGGTTATTGATCCTATTTATTGATGTTGATCTCGTCTTATGGTTATTATTCCTCCAAGGTGAGATATGTTCATGATGATAGTTCCGTAATGGAAATTGGAGGTTTACCGACCTTACGTCACTCCGATAGAGTTGTAACATTTCCTTGGGCTCTCATGCATGCTTATATATATATATATATATATATATATATATATATATTTATATATATATATTTTCTCACAGCAAGCCACGCTATAGTCGGCCGAGTACAGCACCTATTGTGCACACCACTGCAGTTGGGTACGGATAACATCGAGTCTATTATGGTCGGGTACGAATGACACCAAGCCTATTATGGTCGGGTACGGTATTAATGAAAATATTTTTTTAAAAGAGAAGCATGCAAGATATTCGCCTTAAGAGGCATTCAGATGTATAGGTTATTTCTCTTATCTCATATTTCTTTCATGTCTTTATTATATTTTTTTTTTCCATGCCTTACATACTCAGTACATTATTTGTACTGATGTCTGTTTTGTTTGTGGATGTTGCGTTCATGCCCGCAGGTAGATAGGGAGACGATACAGATCCTTAAGCTGCCATCTCAGCGTTGGTACAGGAGCACTCCACTTGTTCCGGAGCTACAGTTCAGTTGGTATGATTCTTTAGTGTATATATGGGCATGGCTGGGTCCTGTCCCGTCCTTATGATGTTATGCACTCCATGTAGAGGCTCGTAGACAGATATATACAGTTAAATGTTCTATGACCTTTTTGGTTCATATTTTGTTATATCATTTTGACAGCCTTGTCGGCTTGTGTACTTGAGATCAGCTTAATGACGTAGATATGTATATATCTCCTTTGAGCTTGTGTCCCTCACAGTTTATGATATTTATTAGACAAAGACTATGGCCCACTCAGATTTGATTATGTGATGCATGTATGTCTTGAGGTGCTCGGTAGGTTAGCTCCGGGTGCCCGTCATGGCCCTCTGGTTGGTTCGTGACAATAACACATAAACGAAGTAATAATAAATGGATGATCACTGAGCCATATTATGAATAATTTTGGATAAACATAGTGGTTCAGTAAGAATTGAAGGTGTCACGTCCCAACTCGGAGAACGTGCGGGCACCTACCATATGCCACCTCGGTAGGAGAACCCATCCCTTATTCACCACCCAATAAACAGTAAAGTAAACCCAATCACCAGAATATATAATAAGTCTAACATAAATAGATAAATAAAGTAAGTGCGAAAATATTACATCAATCCCAAAATCTAGTCTAGGCCGTACAAGAGCCACTACATAACTAAAGTTTGAATACATAGTCTCAAAATGAAATACTGTCTCAGAAGTAGCGAATAAGACAAGTAAAATAGGAGGAGACATCAAGGCTGTGGATCCATCCGAGTGCTCACCCTGAAATGTTCATCAAGCAGCCTCGGGACTCAGTCACGAAGAGCAGAAGTCGATCCAGTCACGAACTCTGCACTCAGAAAAGAATGTAGCAAGGTAGAATCAGTATAACAACACGTACTGAATAGGTATCATAGGCTGACAACAGAGTAGATAACATATGCATAAGAAGAGACTAAAAAAGTAGACATGCTCACAATCAGATACAACTCACACAGTCCAAAGTATCAAATTAGTACCAAATTTACAAGTCTAGCATATTCCCTCAAGATTAACTATAAGCCCGAAATACTACCTCAATAATCACTATCAAGTCCAAGTGTCACCATAAGATCAACCATCAAGTCCAAACACAATGCCATAAGTAAGAATGAGATGAATGCAATGCAAATGCAATGATACACACACTTTGGGCGGAAATAACTCGTTGCCTCGATAGTCATGACTGATGTTCCGTGAAATTACGGCATATTCGATACTGATTCCTTAGGCTTTTGTGACTCTTCAAGTACTTTTGGTTTTACTTTTAGTATGTTTTTGTAATTTTGTAGGATAAGATATTCGGAAAGCATAACAAAGCAAAATGAAGCAAAATAGGCCAAGGACACACCTTGCATAACATGCGAGCCGCATGTAATATCTGCGGATCCACAAGTCCACCGCATAGCATGACAGGCCACTGAAGAAAAGAGATGAAAGGCTGCTAAAGTGCGAGCTTAGCATGCGAACCGCATGTATGACATGCGAAGCCACAAGTCAACCGCACATCATGACAGGCCACTGAAGAATAGAGGTGAAAGGTTGCGCAACTTGCGAGATCAACATGCGACTCGCATGTTAGACTTGAGAGACAACAGTTCTAATGCAAACCTTGTCCGAAATCTGGAAGCCTAAAGTTAAGAACACAACATGTGGCTGCTGAGCATGGTTCGCGTCTCGCATATTTCTCCTGCGACACAACATGCGAGATGCATGTTGCGTCTGTAGGGTTATTTTTATCTAAAGTTTATGCACGTTTTGGGTGGATATAAATACTCTCCTAAGGTTCTAAAAAAAAAAAATCTGCACTTTTTATTGTCTTTTTGTGGAGGAAACATTTATTATTGGTTGTTAGAGCTTTAAAGGGGAATCTTCCACTTTATTTTATTGTCTTCTTCCATAACTTTGTAAGCACTCATGAATATTGTAACTACTTTTCTCTTTTATTTAATGGAAATGTGTAGCTAAACCCATTAACTGTGATTGTGAGACCAAATGTGTTAGTTATGTGACTGGGTTTCCTATTTAACTCTTATTTATATGTTAATGATGTTTTCTATCAACTATTCATGCTTTAATATCTCTTGATGGTTGCAAACATCATTTGTGTCTAAGTACTTTTACTTTGCTTGAGAAAGAAAGTGAAAGTTAGGAAAAGAGCTAGATAGCAAGGATTTGGGTCATTATATCCATCTAATAGCATGAGCTAGAGATAGGAAAGCTAACTTGTAGCATAATGGGTGTTTACATTCTCCACATTCTAAGGCTTGAGAAAGCTTAGTAGTGATATTTATCAATTTGGTTGAAGGACTTTATTGCTAACTGCATCTAGACATTTAAAGAGGTTAAATTGATACCCACTTGCATTACTTTCCATTGGAACCGCAGCCTTAGTCCCTTTTTCCAATAGTTTACATTTTATAACAATCACTCTTAGTTATAAATGATCAAACGTCAAACCAATTACTATTATAGTCTCCTCTCCCTTGAAATATAGACTAATAGTCGAGTGTTACACTTAACAAGTATATTTTTTCATTGTATTCTCTGTGGGATTCGACCCCAACCTTGTTGGTTTCTATATTTGACAACAACCGCTTACTCCTAATGTTAAAGGTGTAATTTAGGCGTATCAATGACCCATGGGGGACCACTAAGTCTATATACCTGCTATGGCGCATAGCCCGATCCCATAACCAATACTATGGAACGTGCAACCTGATCCAAGTAAGTGTTGCGGTACTTGCAACTCGATCCAAGCAGGTGTTGCAGCGCACAATCCGATCCCAATATATGTATAAATGAATGTATGCATGATAACAATGCCAACAAGAATATAAGAATCAATCGTGCCACACATGGACACATATCTCAATCACAATATCAATATCATAAACTTACTTTCCTTTCTAACAACCTCAACAATGATAAGTATACTCTCCGAATCATAAGGCAATCACTAAGAATCAATTCTAGAATCAAATACGTGGCAACAAGCTAACAAATCAGAATAAGGCAACAACTCAATCGAACACAATAAGGTGACATGCTATAGTTAACATCAATACCAACCTAAGTATTCCATCCCAAACTTCCTACCCGAAGATTTACATGCTTTCTCCAACAATCACTAACTTTACATATGATTCGCTAACTGAAAATGCTGGTTTTGACAAAGTTCAACCCAAAATCCAACTATCACTCAAGGCCCCACAGATACAAAACAACCATGCAAACATACATAAAAATGCGTTACGAACCTATCCGTGGCCTCGGAATTTCCAATGGAGGTCTATTTGGCCAAGTCAACCCCCAATGGCCTAAAGCCAAGTTTTCAACCCAAGTCCCAAAAACGCTCCCAAGTGCCTTGAGATCCAAACCGAACACCTCACCAAGTCATAAATGGTCATCCGGACCTCTTGGAATCTACGAAATTTCGAAAAAGGTCTGTTTACCCAAAAGTCAACTTTTAGTCAAACATATCTCTTTAAGGCTCAACTTCCAAAAGTCATACTAAAACTCACCCGATGACTTGGGGAAAGGGTCAACAGGGGTAAGAGGATCAATAGTACTATAACGACCAATCGGGTTGTTACATCATATACCAATTAAACAATCGCTCGTCCTCGGGCGACAAGGAATAGAAATGGGGGAAAAGTACTTGAGTCAGCAAACAACTGGGATATCTCTTGCGCATATCAGACTCAGTCACCTAAGCAGCTTTCTCGACAGGACGATGCTTCCATTAAACCTTAACAGAAGCAATCTCCTTAGACCTCAGCTTCCTAACCTGCCTATCTAGAATCACTATAGGCACCTTCTCATAAGACGGATTCTCATCAAGCAACACATAATCCTAATAAATGATATAAGAACCATCAGAATGATACTTCTTTAACATAGACACATGGAAAATCGGCTGAACACACACGACAGGCTAGGTGGCAAAGCCAACTCATAAATAACATCTCCAACTCGATAGAGAACCTCAAATGGGCCAAAGTACCTAGGGCTCAACTTGCCCCTCTTCCCAAATCGCATAACACCCTTCCTGGGTTAAATCTTCAGAAGAACCTGCTCGCCCTCTATAAACTCTAAGTCTCGAACCTTCCAGTCTGCATACATCTTCTGTCGACTCTAGGCAGCTAGAAGCTTTTTCTGAATAAGCTTTACCTTGTCCACAGACTCTCTCAAAAAATCTGTGCCCCACGGGCGAATCTCAAAAGCATCAAACCACCCAATAGGCAAACGATACCTCCTACCATACAAAGCCTCGAACGGTGCCATATCGATGCTGGAATGATAACTGTTGTTGTACGCAAACTCCGCTAAGGGCAAGAACTGGTCCCAATGACTGCCAAAATCAATGACGCATGCTCTCAACATATCCTCGAGCACCTGGATAGTCCTCTTGGACTGACCATCAGTCCGGGGATGAAATGTTGTACTAAGGTCCAACTGAGTATCCAACTCTACCTGGAAAGCCCTTGAGAAATTAAAAGTAAACTGGGTACCTCGATTCGAGATAATAGAGATTGGGACCCCGTGCAATCGCATAATCTCACAATGACTTGGCTAACTTATCCGCAGTATAAGTGACCTGAACTGGAATAAAATGAGCGAACTTAGTCCGGTAAACAATAACCCAAATTGAATCAAACTTGCCCAAGGTCTTCGGAAGACCCACAACAAAATCCATGGGAATCCTCTCCCACTTCCACTCGAAAATTGGCATCCTCTGAAGCACACCACTACATCACTGGTGCTCATACTTGAGTTGCTGACAATTCCCACACTTAGCCAAGCCACATCTGCAATATCTCTCTTCATGCTACCCCACCAAAGAATGCTGCCTCCGGTCACGATACATCTTCGTAGCACCCGGATGAATGGAACATCTGGAACTATGGGCTTCTTCCAAAATCAAACGAATCAAATCACCAACACGAGGAACGTACACACGTCCCTTGATCCTCAGAATACCTTCACTATCAAGCATGGACTCCTTGGCCTTACCTCTTAGAACCTTATCACGAATTTTACACAAATCCTCAAACTCTGGGCCCTAATTTGCTCAAAAAGAGATGACCTCGCCTCAACACAAGCTAAGATCCTGCTCAAAACTGAAATATTAAGGCGCACGAAATTGTTAGCCAGAGTCTGAACCTCTATGGCGACCGGACGCTCAGAAACAACCAATTGAGCTAAGCCATCCATACTCACTGCTTTGCGACTTAAGGCATTAGCTACTACATTGGCCTTTCCTGGATAATAGAGAATAGTGACATCATAATCCTTCAGAAGCTCCATCCACCTACGTGGCCTAGAATTTAGATCTCTCTGACTAAACGCATGTTGAAGGCTGTGGTGATCGATGAACACCTTACAATGAACTCCGTAGAGATAGTGCTTCCAAATCTTCAAGGCAAAGACTACCACTAATAACTCTAAATCATGGGTAGGGTAGCACTTCTCGTGGATCTTCAACTATCGGGAAGCATAGGTAATGACTCTACCCTCCTGTATTAACACAACACCCAAACCAACACGGGATGTATCATAATATACTGAGAAGTCCTTACCCTCCACTGGTAATGCCAAAATCAGTGCTGAAGTCAAAAGAGTCTTAAGCTTTTGAAAGCTCTCCTCACAAGCATCGGACCACTGGAAGGGAACCTTTTTCTGAGTCAGTCTGGTCAATGAAGAAGCAATAGAAGCGAAACCCTGCACAAATTGAAGGTAATAGCGGGCTAATCCCATGAAGCTACAAATCTCAGTCACAGTAAGGGCCTCGTCCAATCTCTAACAGCCTCAATCTTCTTAAGATCAAACATGATCCCGTCCTTAGACACAACGTGGCCCAAGAATGCCATAGACTCAAGCTAGAACTCACATTTCGAAAACTTGGTGTAAAGCTTCTTCTCTTTCAACAACCGAAGAACAATCCTCAAATGACGCTCATCCTTCTCCCTACTCTTCGAATATATCAAGATATCATCGACGAATACAATGACGAAAGAATCCAGATATGGCTTGAAAATGCCATTCATCAAAGTCATAAACGCAGCTAGGGCATTCGTAAGTCCAAATGACATTACAAGGAACTCGTAATAACCATAACGAGTCCTAAAGGCCATCTTCGAAACATCCACGGCCTGAATCTTCAGCTAATGGTAGCCTGACCTCAAATCAATCTTCAAAAATAGCGAAGAACCATGAAGCTGGTCGAACAAGTCATCAATACAAGGAATAGGATACTTATTATGAATGGTGACCTTGTTTAACTGACGGTAATCTATGCACATCCTCATCGTGCCGTCTTTATTCTTCACAGACAAAACAGGAGCACCCCAAGAGGAGACATGCAGTCTAATGAACCCCTTACTCAACAGATGTCACGACCCAACCCACGGGTCGTGCGGGCACCTACCATATGACAAGCTAGTAAGCGAACCCTTACCACTAAAACCCAACAATTAAAAACCTGTGACATTCATCTTTTAATAATAATAAAATTAAACGTAGACATTTATTACAGACTCGTTTCAATATAAATAAATCTGAAATAAAAATCCCAGGGTCTAGTCTAGATGGGTACAAGAGCTCCTACAATACAAAAAGACAAGATAAATGACACAGCCTCCGCCGGGAGTGAGATAGACGAAGCTGGAGGAGAATATCCGATAGACCTATGCGGCGAAACTTCAGCTAAAACCTGCAACATATCTGCACCCAAAAAGGGCATAGCATGAGTAGTATCAGTACACCACACGTACTGGTAAGCATCATAGGTCGACTAAGCTTAGTTCACGCAATACAATATATAGTTAATAGGGTAAACAGATAAGTCAAGGACCTCAAGAATTCTAGATAAGGACCATTACAATACCACCCCCTTACTTCTTTACTCCCGGTGCTCGCTACTTTTATTTCCCAACCATAAGGTATTCTGCTAAATTCCAACCTAGCAACTCTCTTGTTCACATTGGTCGTATACTGTACCTTTACACTTATTGTTTTAAAGAGTCCACCCATTCACCTTGCTACTGTGATAAGATGTATCTAGGGCAATAGATCACTATCTAACGCACAACACTACACTTGCTTTGTGTAACCCCTAGCTCACCAGGCTCTCGGCATCACGCACGGTTTAATGGACAACGTTAACGACAGTAATACACACATGTATAACAATAAATTATGAGAAATGCAATGCAATGCAAATGTGATGCAAGACCCGACACACTGTACATACACGCTATCTGATGTCTTTGCTCAGTAGCCATGACCTGCAGGGGACCCATGGTGTCTATGTACCACTCGTTCCGGAATACTCCCCGGACCCTAGCATAAACCTCTGCTCCGGAAAGAACCTCGGACGCGGGCCACATTAATTTGTATGCACATTCGTAATCCAAGTACTCGATCCCACGACCAGAAGGCTGGATAAAACAATATGATACTCATGCCTTGCTTATTTACCTGTTGAACAGGGCAGTTGCAATGCACAAAACTACTTGACAAATCAATCATAATCCCAGCCCTTGATGGACGCAATGCAAAACAACTTCATATAATTCAATTAATGCGAGAAATGCAATGCAATGCAAATGTGATGCAAGACCCGACACACTGTACATACACGCTATCTGATGTCTTTGCTCAGTAGCCATGACCTGCAGGGGACCCATGGTGTCCATGTACCACTCGTTCCGGAATACTCCTCGGACCCGAGCATAAACCTCCGCTCCGGAAAGAACCTCGGACGCGGGCCACATTAATTCGTATGCACATTCGTAATCCAAGTACTCGATCCCACGACCACAAGGCTGGATAACACAATATGATACTCATGCCTTGCTTATTTACCTGTTGAACACGGCAGTTGCAATGCACAAAACTACCTGACAAATCAATCATAATCCCAGCCCTTGATGGACGCAATGCAAAACAACTTCATATAATTCAATTAATATGATCTCCTAATTTCAAGGAAATAACCATATGAACGATCAGCAATAAGATATACACACAGAATTTACTCTCTCCTCCTAAGGTAACGTTAAGTAATTACGAGGTATCTCCGTAGCGACCTCATCACTTCCTATTAAGCTAAATCCTTTTTATCATAGTCCTGATTTTACCCTATTTTAACTGTATTACAAGTACGTCTCTCCAAACTCCAGTGCCCGAAGACCTAAGCATGCATGCTCTTATCAACTCTAACATATATATGATTAGCTAATCAAGTCTAACTAAAGTGAACCGTAACCTATCTCTTTGGCGAACCAAGATTTGATTCTCCATGAATTGCTTGTCTTCTTAACCTCCATCCGAATCCATGAGCGAGTATCTTTCGTAGGAAAAGGTGGAAGAAGGGATTAGAAGGGTTTTCTTTTTCTTGGGGGCCATGATTTTTCTTTCATGAGGAACCCTAGGAGCAGCCCTTGGGAGTCTTATGTTTGAAAAAGGAGAGAAAATAGACTAAGTACATGATTTTCGGTCACTGTTTCCGCATGGACCGCTGCGGCGGTTCTGAGGCCGCTATAGCGGTACCGCTGTGGCTATCCTCAGGCCTCTATAGCGGTGCCGCTACGGCGGTCCACTGACCGCTATAGCGGTCCGCCTTTAAATTCTGGCCCGACATTTTCTAAACCCTTCTGAAATTGATTTTTCCCACTCCTAACTCTTAAAACATATTATGAAGCTTATTAACTACAATCCTAGACTTAAATTGGGCATGGTTTCGCAAAATATTAAATAACGATCGGACGGGTCATTACAATAGATCTTGTAACTGCTCTTTCAACTCTCTCAACTCAGCGGGCGCCATCCTATAAGGAGGAATAGAAATAAGGCGCGTGTCTGGATCTAAATCAATACAGAAATTAATGTCGCGGTGAGGTGGCATACCCGATGAATCAGAAGAAAAGACCTTCGCGAACTCACTCACAATGGGCACGGACTCAAGGGGCGAAGAAGCAATGCTAGTATCACGAACATGGGCCAAGTGAGTCAAACACCCCTTGCTAACTAACTTCTTCGCGCAGATATAAGAAATGATCTTCTTCGGAGTGGGGCTCGAAGTACCCCTCCACTCTAATCTAAGAATCCCAGGCATAGCTAACGTGACTGTCCAAGATCACGTGATACGGTGACAACCAAGTCATACCCAAGATAATATCAAAATCTATCATGTCCAATTTCATCAAATCTACCCAAGTATCATATCCCATAAAAGTAACTAAGCAAGACGAAAAGACTCGATCAACAACAACTGAATAAAACAAGTCGATGACAAACAGAAATGTTACCTGAGATCACAGCATCAGAGGCCTCAGCCTCTACCTTAAAAGGAAGAGCAAAGACCACCACCACGGCCAGTCTGGCCCAACTACGCCCCTTCTCTGGTAGCCTGAGAACTGCCTCTATTTGACTGGTGTCTACCTCTGGATTGATGAGATCCTCCGCGGCTTGATTAAGCACTGCTTCTGGCTGAAGAACCACCTCAGCCACTAGATAGCGCCGAAGTCCTCGGAGTCTGGAATCGGGAACCCCTACTGGAACCCACTCTGTCTAGATCTAGGGCAATCTCTCATCAGGTAACCAGAGTCACCAGAAACATAGCAAGATCTGGGGGCTGAAGGTCGATACACGAAAGCGGATGGACTAGAGTGACTACCACCCACGGCCGACTAGATGAGAGTAAGAACCACACACGATCGTATCGGCTCTACAACCACCGGGTCTAGAAGGACCACCGCGTGCTTGCAACACGGACTAATAAGGCAACGGAGGCCGATCGATAAGGCCTGGACGACTGTCCCCCCCCCCCCCTTATAACTAGAACTACTATACCCACCATGATGACGTGGCCTCCTCTCACTAGACTCTTCTAGAGATTGAGCCTTGGCAGACTCAACACCCACAGCATGATCATCAACCGCCTGAAAGGAAGATCCTAAAGTCACCAGCTGGAGACAAGCAACATGGGGCGAATATACAAGCCCACCAACAAATCTACGAACCCTCTCCTCATCCATGGGAACCAACTGAGCAAAGATACCTAGCCAAAAATAGAAATCTGACCTCATACTTTGACAGTAACGTACCTTACTATCGCAAGTGAAGGAACTCATCTCTACTATCATCCCTCAAAGCATGAGGCACGTATTTCTCCAAGAAAGCCTGATGAAACTAGGTACAAGTAAGTGAATGTGCACCAATTGGTCTGCCCTCAATAAAAGTCCTCCACCAAGTCTTCGCGTCACGCGATACAAGAAAGACACATAATCAACACCATGAGACTCCACAATACCCATCTTATAGAGCCTCTTATGTATCTCCACTATAAACTCATACGCATCCTCACTACGCAAGCCAAAGAACTTAGGAGGCTCCATCTTTAGGAACCTCCCAACCAGCTCTTGATTATCAACGGTCAAAGTCTGAACTGCCATGAGTCTGGAAGTACCCTCAGGGATCGGAATACTGCCTAAAGGCAGGGCCATAGCAGTAGCAGGATGCATCCCTAAAGTCTGGCCCTGCTCGGGAGTCCGTACTTCCACTCGAGTCTGGGAACCACCCGGAGTAGTGGCACTACCTATGGCATACTGGCCATTAAGATGAAGAAAAACACGGACCATAATATCCTAGAATGCTTTATCAGACATAGCATCAAGGTGACTCTGGGCTGGTCCCACACCTCTCCTGGTTGCCTGTGCTCGCTCGGGCTGATGCTTTGGAGAAGCAGAACGTGCTCGTCTCGGTCCTGCCACAGGAGCCCCACCGCTGGCTGGTGCATCTCCACGGCCTCTAGCTCGGCCGTGACTCTCGCCTGTCCTTATCCTCTGGTGCCTGCCCCAGTAGCAGGCTCGAGCACCTCGTCCTTCGCGTTGGTAGCTCGTGTCATCACCATCTGTGAGAGAATAAAAATGAATCAGATACCAATTTTACAAATTCCAGATACCAATTTGAATAAAGTAGCACGAAAGAATAAAAGAATGTGAAGTTTCCTAAATGTCCCATAGCCTCTCACAGATAGGTACGGAGGTCATCGTATCGATCTGCAAGACTCTACCAGACATGCTCTTGGACTTATAGATAGGGTAACCTGACTCTGATACAAACTTATCACATTCCAACTCGGGAAATATGCGGGCATCTACCATATCCTACCTCGGTAGGTGAACCCATTCCTTATTCACGACCCTATAAATAATAAAGTAAACCCAATAACCTGAATATATAATAAGTCTAACATAAATAGATAAACAAAGTAAATGCTGAAATATTACATCAATCCCAAAATCTGGTCTAGGCAGTACAAGAGCCACTACATAACTAAAAGTTTGAATACATAGTCTTAAAATGAAATACTGTCCTAAAAGTAACGAATAGGGCCAGTAAAATAGGAGGAGACATCAAGGCTTCGAATCTGTCTGAGTGCTCAACCTGAAATGCTCATCAAATAGCCTCAGGACTCAATCTCGAAGAGCAGAAGTCGATCCATTCACGAACTTTGCACTCAGAAAAGAATGCAGCAAGGTAGAATTAGTACAACAACACGTACTGAATAGGTATGATAGGACGACAACAGTTAGACGACATAAGCATAAGAAAGAGACTGAAAAAATGGACATGCTCAAAATCATATAGAACTCACACAGTCTAAAGTATCAAATTCAGTACCAAATTTACCAAGTCTAGCATATCTCTTCAAGATCAACTATAAGTCTGAAGGACTACCTCAATAATCACTATCAAGTTCAAGTGTCACCATTAGATCAACCATCAAGTCCAAACACAACGTCATAAGTGAGAATGAGATGAATGCAATGCAAATGCAATCATGCAATTCGCCGCCTCGACAGTCATGACCCATGGGGGACCGTTAAGTCCATGTACCTACTGTGGTGCATAGCTCGATCCCAAAATCAATGTTGTGGAATGTGCAATCCGATCCAAGTAAGTGTTATGGTACGTGTAACTCGGTCCAAGAAAGTGTTGTGGCGTGTAACCCGATCCCAATATATGTATAAATAAGTTTATACATGATAACAATGCCAACAAGAATATAAGAATCAATTGTGCCACACATGGACACATATCTCAATCACAATATCAATATTATAAACTTACTTTCCTTTCCAACAACCTCAACAATGATAAATATGCTCTCCGCAATAACTAAGCATCAATTCTAGAATCAAACACGTGGCGACAAGCTAACAAATCAGAGTAAGGCAACAATTCAATAGAACATAATAAGGCGACAAGCCATAGTCAACATCAATACCAAACTAAGTATTCCATCCCAAACTTCACACCTGAAGGTTTACATGCTTTTTCCAACAATCACTAACTTTACATATGATTCGCTAACCGAAGTCTAACCAAAAAGGTAAGCCATAACCTACCTAAAAAGCCGAACTAGAGCCACGAACCGTCAAACCTTAGCCTTGCCCTTTCTTTGCGCCTCCAAATACTCAAAGTCTAATCATATTCCAATTTTATATTAGAAGTCAAGAAGAACAATACCCATATTATAGTTAGGTCAAATTCTAACTCATAGAATTGGGAAAATAGACCCACAAGGGTAGAATGAGAAATTGGAAGGTGGAATATTCAATTCATGTTCTAGATGATCAAACCCACTATTCAATTGCTAACACAACTCAATATTAAGCCTAATTCGGATTTAAAGTGAAACCCCCAATTTTGGGTAAGAACCCTAACTTTTCAATCCTCAAATTAATCACTGATAATGGAAGAAATAATCTTAGCAACAATGAATTCATCAAATTCTATGGTCATACTAGTCAATTTCACCATCAATTATTATTTAGGAAGTCTAAAGACCATTTCAAGAAATTTATCATAAGACTCATATTCCCCACTTTGATTCTAGTGATTCTAAGCATGGATTAAGGATTTAAGAAGGTAAATGATGAAGTCTAGGGTCAAAAATCTTACCTTCAAGGAGATTCAGTCCAAAAGCTATTCAATTCGCCCAAAGTGTGCTTAGATAGTGATGAAGGGAAATGATAGGGTTCAAGGGTTTTAACTAAAAAAGGAAGGAAATAATCTACCTGTCATCCGCTGCAGCGAGCTCGCTACGGCGATACTCAGCTAGGTACGGCGGCCAACAATACAACTCACAAGGCCGCTGTGGCGGTTTCCCTTCCGCTATAGCGAGTATGCCGCAGCAGATACCTGTCCGCTAGGGCGACTCGCCATAGTACCATCCCATACGCTATAGCGGTCAGTCCCTCGCTATAGCGTGACCGCTACTGCAAGCCTGGTGCTGCTACAGCGGAACCAGACACCGTAAAAGTCCTGGTTTTGACAAAGTTCAACCCGAAATTTGGCTATCACCAAAGGCCACAGATATAAAACAACCATACATAAAAATGCGTTACGAACCCATCCATCGCCTAGGAGTTTCCAACGATGGTCTATTTGGCCAAGCCAGCCCCAATGGCCTAAAGCCAAGTTTCCAACCCAAGTCTCAAAACTCTCCTAAGTGCCTTGGGATCTGAATCGAACACCTCACCAAGTCATAAACAGTCATCCGGACTGCTCGGAATTGACGAAATTCTGAAAATGGTCCATTTGCCCAAAAGTCAACTTTGAGTCAAATATGTCTCACTTTAAGGCTCAACTCCAAAAGTCACACTAAAACTCGCCCGATGACCTCGGGAAAGGGTCAATAGTACTATAACGACCAATCAGGTCATTACAGAAGGTCGGTCAAGTTATTCTATTATTATGTTGAGTATAAACATAGCGATTCATTAACAATTGAAGATTGAGTGATTTTATGAAATATTGCACATAAAGTAAGTAATGTAATGACAATGAATGATCAATGAAGAGATTGGATGAATTATTGAGTATAATATAATTATTGTATTACTGATTCTATGAATTATTTGAGAGTTATTAGAATAACTACATAAAATGATGGAGCAACTCACATAGTTGTTGGGACAACTAAAGAAATTGTTGGAACAACTCAGGAATCAATTGTTGGGCAACTATATAAATTATAGGAGCAATTAAAGTAATTGTTTGGACAACGACAAAAATAACGACTAATTCATTATACTTGAATATCAACAGAGCGATACAATGCATAGTAAAACATTAGCTAAGAGATTTAATGATAGTTGAAGATTGATCAAGTGATTCAACATATTGTTAGACATACACTTATTGATTTGATAGTAATTGAACATTAATCAAGTGATTATACACATAGTAAAATATTAACTAAAGGATTATGATTATTAAATATTTCAACAACTTCGACAGATGATGGAACAACTATTGAAGTTGTGGAAACAACAATAGTTGTTTCAAGAACTTTAATATTACTTGTTACAACAACTTTAGTAGTTGTCCAACAACTCCCGTAGTTGTTCGCGACTACAAAAGTTTATTTATTGGTTTCTAAATCTTATTTTAAAAAATTACTCAAATCATCATTGAATAATCTCAAATTTGATATTTAGCTTCTCTCAGGTGTTTAAATGAGTTTCAAGACCACCCACTCAAAATAATAACCAACTTTCATATTCGAATTTTCAACTTCAACAAAATCAATAATGGAGTTTTATTTTTTCTTACACCAAATCTCCTTTGAAGTGGTGTTTTAACAACCTATTTAAGCACAAATAAATAATATCTCTCATGGGCCAAGAAACACAATTATTATTTTTCTGTTTTTTTTTGTCTTTTTCCTATTTTTATCATTTTTTTCCATACTAAAAAGAGTCAAAAGTCACTCATTTAACTCTCTTAATTATATTAAATGTGCTATGTTAATGAACTGAAAATCATTACCTTAACTTCTTTATAATGCTAAAAAACTCAAGAGTCATTACGTACTAATTAAAACCCAAATAACCGAGAAGGAATTTTAGCAAGCCAAAGAATGAGTTTCAATCCATTGAAAAAAGGTAGATGATATGGCATGACTTTTTCTTCATGTTCTGTAAATGGTGACTCCATATAGGTCTTTCAAATCTACTTCTTATGTCAAGTATTTGCTGGCTTCTTCATACAAAAGGAGAGCTTATCCCTCCCGGGTATGAAAAAAAAGTTTAAAATTAGATAAGCTTATCCCTCTGTATGCCATCTATACAAAAAGAAGAAGAAAGAATTTGAATAGCGTGTATAAAATTTCATTAGAAAAATTTAAGGCCTCTTGTAAAGGTTTGGCTTTAGGCCACCGGTTTCGTTGAGCTGCCCCTGTCTCCAATCAACCTCTTCCTTCTTTTCAAATTTCTAATGTTCTCTATTAAAAATGAATAATGAATGTGTCAATTCCTATGCCTCTATGTATTCATTAGTATATACACATATATACAATATATATAGAGCAACACAAAACACCATTTACACTATGTTGTATGTCGGTGTAGGTTTGACTAGGGAGAACGGAGACCATGAAAGCTCGAAAAAGATGTACTTTGAATAATTTGGTGATATCTTAGAGGTGCCAGACATCACCGGTAAAGCACCAAAGGAATTCAGTGTTAACAATCTATACATATTTACCGTAGCTGTAAAGCTTAGCGACTAAGCGAGCACCATTTATCACTGTTAGATTTTTTAAAGATGCTATAGAGTTGCCTTATATATATTTTTTTAATTAGATAGTGATATTATAAATAATGTAGACAAGTGGGCAAGAGCGGTTATATGACGATCAAGGTAGATGTTGAAAGTGAGAAGAAAAACGAGCTTATTTGAGGTAAGAAGATTTGAGGGAGACATTACGGAATAGAATTTTTATTTTATTTAAAAAAAAAAGAAAAAGAAAAATGTAAATGAAAGTGAAAGTTACGCATACACGTTCACATGTTCTCTTTCTTTTATCTCTTCTTGAAATATGCTTATGAAAAATACTGTACATTAATATTTTATTCATATTGTGATTTAATAAATAATATAATAAGTATATAACTGATTATCATATGCATATACATAAAAAATCTCATCTATTATATCTTTAATAAATTTATAATAATATAAATTATAAATATAATAATGTCGTTTATAACCGCGCGAAGCGCTGGCTACTATGCTACTTTGCTAGTAGGTATTAATGTTGCATTGCTTGAAATTCTGCCACCCAATAAAATGCTATAGGCTTAGACACAAGTACAACTCAAGGCTACAACTGCTTTTCCACTAAGCATGGTGAAAAACTCACGACAATACCTCCCATCAGGTAATTCAAAAGTCTCTTTATTGAATAATTCTATCGACGAATTCTTACATGAATTAAAATAATATTGTCTCGTAAGCAAAATTCTGAAACTGTGAATGTTTCGGGAAAAACTCCAGGTATATATTCTTAAAGATTTCATGGATATGTTATTCAATAGTTTACAGTAATCAATTAATTTTGTAGATATATTATATTACTGAGTATTATACGAACTATTTAGACTTATTATGATATCTTTTGTGCTCCCGAAATCTGTTCTAGTTGTGTTATTGGATTAAATAATCAACACTTTTAATTTTCTGTGTAGTTAGAATGAAGTGTACTTAATTAAAGATGATATCTTGGAGGACAGAATAAATAGATTTATTTGATTGATTATGTTATTTCTGATTGTATAAAGTAGATCATTTGGATATAAGAGAAAAGGAAAATAAAATTGTAGGTTAGATGGTAGATAGTCAGTAAAAAACACCACTTATTATGAATTAAGATGGAAACTTTTTACCTTCATCATGTTTGTTTACTCCCCCGGTTAAATGCTTATGTAACGTTCAACTTTTTTTTTTTTGCCCCATCAATAATGTAAAATTCTTTTAGAACTTATTAACTTTCATTGTTCATGATAATATCCTTTCATTTATCTCTTCATTTTTCATTAATTGCAGGCAGTGATAAACAATAGAGTATCCTAAATAATCTGGACTGATCAAATAAAACTATTAGTGGCGTACAATACAAGAAAATTAACAGCTTTTTGGAACTAAACAGAAAAAATTGTAGGGAAGGTTAGTATTAAAAGTGGTTGTCACTTCTCCTTCTTTGTTCTATGAATCTATTTCTTATCTTTTTATTACGATAATAAGCCATTTTCTTGCAATTACAATTAAATAGTACTAATTCATTTCATATATGCTGTTGAAACAAATAGGTTTTGGGACTTTAATTGGAGAGAAGCTGGCATTACAAAAACAAGAGAAAGCTTGATGCATGTATACTCTAAACCTCTTCTCCTCCTGAAGAAGTTTAATAGAGTGTTGCTTACAAATATCAAGTAAAATACATATTTAGCTGACAAATTGGTTCATTTTAAAAAATAGTGTATAAAAACACGTGAAAGGTTACAGTGTAATTGATTTCTGAGTGATGTGTATATATCTATAAAATTACATTTTATATGCATATACGTGAACAAATTATCTCGATTAAATATTTTATTAAATCGTCCAATATCTTTTGAAATTGCACAAAGCCCGGACAAATTTACTAATTTTGAAATAAATCTCCGGTGCTTCCTTGAAAGTCTCTAAAATCTTCCTGTATATTCTGATATTGTATTTCACCACCTTCACTGGCCACTGAAAATGTCGACTAAAACTAGTTGCAATATCAGTGAATAATTTTGGATGCATATATATTCGACTAAGCAATATCATTGGCACCTAATATTGGTACATGAACAGGTTAAACAGGTGGAAAAAACTGATATTATCATTTAGTTGTGTTAATTTAACACGAGGTTTGTATTGGGCTAAGTTACGGCGGTCGGGTCCTGTTGGGTTGGTTTAGAATGGGCAATTGCTGTGGGTGGTCTTTAATTTTAGTCCTTCAAATTGTTGGTCTTTAATTTTTATATTTCGCCTAAAATATCTTGAGGTTCTGGGTTCGAACCCTGACTTAGTTATAAAAATTTTAAAAAACATGTGGCAGACTTTTTATAAAGTCTTGCCTTGAGATTTTTTTTTTTTTTTTTTTAACTGGGCGGTGGTTCGAACCCAAAACCTCGAGGTATTTTGGGCCACCTTTCTAAGCGAATGTTACGCCCCAAATCCCACCCTGGACATGACAGGCATCCGATGGTATGAACATCACTGAAAGCACCTTATAGACCAATAACCATCAAGTCCATTTCGATAATCTTTCATTATTTAATTAAACAAGCCATAAATAGCTAAATAAATCGTGATCATAATTATGAAATAAAATCAGCGAAAATCTAATATAAATAAGTTATCATCAAACGTAGCAACACCCAACGAGTCAAGCAATGACATCACAACTGCCCACATTATGACACCTGTCTATGGAACTTCTAAGAAAAATAAACTAACTTAGGACACAGCCCGAAACTACTAAGTAGTATATTTGACTCAGTGAAAACCCGTGAACAAATGTGTGGGCTCACCAACAATCTGGAAAGCAAAGAAGTACTCCTAATTCGCGAGATCTGTCGGTATTTGCTCTTCTTCATTACCTAACACACCATCAAAGACAACAATGGTATGCCTAAGTACTGGGTACTCAGTGAGTTTCTCGGGGACAATAAGTAATACAACAAAATAATACAATAATGATTAGTGAAACCAGTTCCAATCAAATAATTTGAAATCAAAGACAAAATCAAGCGTACAACTCAAAATAATCAATAGAAAACCATCAAGACAAGTATATATCTTTTTCGATTCAGTAAATTATTTATTACCATTTGAGTCTTTTCCATGTCACACCCTGATTTCGCTAGGGTGTGATGGGCACCGACCCCACATTCGGAGCCGAGCGAACCCACTGACTCGTATTACATACATAAACTTCCGACTCTTAGTTAGGCAAAAATGACAAGTACAATAAATATTTTTGGAGACACTCTTTTGTAATTTACAAATCGTAGAATCGTAATCATAGGGAATCTACTACAAAATACGTAATGACATGTCGGGCCGACGGATCCGCTCACAAAGCTAACATTCGTAACCCACAACTCGTCTCGCAAAGTCTCTAACAAACAAACACATATCGGCATAATGCGACACGGCAAAGGCACTCCGGGAGCAAATGGAGCTTGCCAACGCCGCCGGAACATCTCCTACAAAGGCCCGTACTCATCCGGGTGTACCGCGCGGCATGAAACGCACCCCCGAAGAACAGTGGGGGGTCGGTACGGAATATGTACCGAGTATGTAAAGCATAGAGACCAACAAACGTAATTATAACTAAACGAATATACGAACATAAAAGTAATGACCGGAGTATCGAAATGCTTACTCATAAAACATAAACGAGATGCATAGCGTAAAACATGCCATAGCCGCCCCCATCACGGGACTCGGCGAACGAAAGTGGTCGCCCCCCGACGCCGGCGCCACAACAAATCATATCAAATCGAAATGCGCGCATATCATAGCATATCGATGGCCATATCATATCATATCGAGTGTGTACATGGCACATCATACACCACAACCCATGTACATATATACCGCCCCTCACACCGAGGCACGGCGAACAATGCAAAGGAATACGCGTGATAACATATCCCGGCCCGGCTCGGTGAAGGAAGCATTGAGGCATCCACGAATAGAGTAGTGAGAAACCAAATGCAATATCATATGTAAATCATTTACAGAGACCCGATAATCATAACTTGGATGATAGATCTTATAGCAAACATTTGATAACAACCGAGTATGAGTCTTTCGGAGATCGAAAGTTTTGTACCAAACTAATCTTCCCGAAGTAGTTACAAATCCCAAAGTAGGTCATATGATTCAAATAAATAATTATATCGTTAATCTTTAGGAGTTGGAAAGGTAGTTTAAAATATCTCTTAATTTTTAATTCAAAAGTAGTTCAAACGGATTAATAAGAAATAACCGGACAAAGTGGGCCTACCTCGGTCAAATGAGGTGGCGTATGTAAATTACATATATTGAACTTCATAACGTCATTCATAAAGATTCTAAGGTATTCGGATTTCACTTACACAAGTTCTAGAGGTTCAAACAATTTTTCTAACTATTCGCACAATTTTCAATTCAATTCTACTGAATGAAAATGGGGCGTTTTTGGACGTAAATTCCGAGGAGTAGAGTTGTCCCCAAGGTCCAAATTCAAGCCTAGTACACTAAGACATGCCAAGAGAAGGAATGGGAGAGCTTTACATACCTTTCTTGCCCTTTACGCTTGTCAAAACTCAATCCCGTTTCGTCCAAAACCTACAAATGGTCACATTTACCAATTTACTATTCATAAGGCTTAGAATTCCAATCTTAACCAATACTTGTCTATAAAAATTTGGGCAGCATCTCCCCTATACATATAACACCCCCGAGATTCAAACTCGGCCAAAACAATAACAACCACACCAACAACAATATATACAACATCAATAGTCGACTAGGAACGCATTCTAGCGTAAATAGTCTTATTTTCCAAATAATGCAACAACTCCAAATCCAACTCTACACTTACAAACCAATATCAATATTTCATATTCACATACTTATTTAAGATCATTCAAACATAAACCAAGTGCATTCCAAGCTATATATCCAATTGTCAACAATTCCATCAATTAACATATTCAATCCAAAATTCTTATATATGCAACAAAACCATTCCAACACATTTTCTACTTACTAATTCATCTCCAACAACCATAATCTACACTTTAACAACTTCATTATCTTAATATCATAAAATCACATTAATATGACATAATTCTCTACATTCCATTTTCATGCCAACTTAACTCATATATCCTTCATATACATTGTGAAGATCACAACAACACAACTAACATGTTAAACAAAATAAATCCAACATTATCTCATCAATATATACCACACGGCCAACATGCCAATTTTCCAACTTCATCCAATTTTCATTCAACTTTCATTTCCAATATACATTCCACAATAACCACAACTAGAATACAACTTAAAATTCAACTCATTTCAACTACACAACATTCCATACACACGGCTATATACATATATTCATACCCACTTTGCAAACTTCCATAGTTCCATAAGTTCTACTCATTTCCATAAACTACAACACAAACAAACCTTCATAACATAATAACAAGGAATTAATTCTTACCTTTTTCCCCTTAGTTCTTCACTTGTCCAAAGTGTGAGATTGAAGAAACTATTGCTCAATCTTCCAAAATAATTACACCAAGTTGTAGAGGAACCTTGAATTAGTAGGAATATAACAAGAAAGTAATTTTTGGAACAAGATTTTGAGGGGTGAATTTTCCCATGGGCAAACCGAAATGCCTTCTTTTTTGTTCTTGTTTTTCTTGTTTTTCTCCTTCTTTTTTCTTTGTCTTGAAAGTTCTATGGAATTTGGATGATTAAGTGGTCTTTTATTTATTGACCACATGACTTAATTCCATGGGCTTGGATCTTTTTTATGGGCCATGGCCGAATGGCCTCTATTGGGCTTCATCTTCTCTCTTTTTTTTTCCATGGGCCTAATTCGGTTGGCCCCGAGTTGGGCTAGTCCACCGACCTTTGACCTTAAAACGTCCATATCTCCTTGTACCGATGTCACTCCGGGAACCCACGACCTATGGTTGGAAAGCTAATTCAATTATCTACAACTTCTATATCTTGGTATTTTTCCAAATTCCAAACTTATAATACCGTTTTTGCCCTCGAATCCAGGTCACCCGAAAACGTTTTCTTAAAAATATTCGTTTGAGGGCTTCCACTTTGATTTGGCCCAAGGGTCCTTCATGAGTTGTGTTTAACTTCACGTATGTGATTCATATAACTTGTCACATGTCCGAAAAAAAAATCTCGATGTGCGGGCCCCATCTCAACTTACAAATAATCCGGCAGACAAAAGTACGGATACGATACTATCGACGAGAGTTTAAATTACGTAGCTACAACATGATTGTCAATTTTGAGGAAGCACATGTCACGCTCATACTCCAAAAATGCGGGGTATAACATTCCATTCGAGACCAATATCATCAATAAGCCACTCACAGGCGAACAAGTTCATTATCATCAATAAGCCACTCACAGGCGAACAAGTTCATTATAGGCAGATCAAGCCACGAAACAAGCCAAGATACGAAACAAGCCACTCATAGGCAGATCAAAGAATCGATACTCCGGGCTAGGAAACCACGGAGGCTAATCGTCCTCTGAACTAGCACAACAATAGATGCACCGAGCTATACTCCTCGGAGGTCAATCGTCCTCTGGATTGACACAATAATAGATGCACCGGGCTATACACCACGGAGGTCAATCGTCGTCCTTTGGACTGACATAGCAATAGATGCTCCGGGCTATACGCCTCGGAGGTCAATCGTCCTCTGGACCGACACAAAGAATACTCGTAGCGATACGTTAGGATCCACAACAGCTAATCATCCTCTGGACTAGCACAGCTTGCCCATACAGGCCCAAACACAAACAAGATACAAATCATAGCATATTAGTCGAATCATCAATCATGGCATAGAAATCGAATCCCAAGTCATATCATAATAGCCAAATTATTCCTCGTGGATTATGTTCATCTCCCTATTATAGGGGTACATCAATTCATTTTAGTTTTAGAAAAAGAGATTCACTTCTTTAAACAAGTTTCATGTTCAATACAATCCATTTATAGAGGATTCACATGAGATAATCAAGCTTTCCAAATCTCACGTTTAAGCATCCTTAAGGGTAATTCGAGTTCAAATACCAAAGATTTATGTCTCAATCTTTAGTCATCCCTTAGAGAGGAAAGAAATCATGAATACGTATATATAATATAGTACAAACAAGGTTTAATGTGGGCTTTTTCTTCACATACAAAAACCACAACCAAAGTCACACAAATCGTTTCAAAAGAGTATGTTCAAAAAGACACATACAAATCACCTTTGAAGTCAAAAAGTATTTTTAAAAGAGACATACATCAAAGAAGATTTTCAAAAGAGAAATACATCAAAGAAGGTTTTCAAAAGAGTCATACATCAAAGAAAGTTTTCAAAAGAGACATACATCAAAGAAGGTTTTCAAAAGAGACGTACCTCAAATCCAGCTAAAAGCTAGCAAAACGGAATTCCCAAGGTTCAACAATCAATCTACAATGGATTTAGATGAGAAAGATTAAAGCTTTATTCGTTTCTACGAACTTTCTTTATGTTTCGAAAACTAGGGCTTTCTAAGCCTAGAAACATGTTCTTGAACCACATGTGAATCATTAGTGGATTTCAATCGCGTAGTATAATCTATACAAGCCTAAAAGTCATTAACTAAATTAGGGAAACCAAAGTTCATACCTTTTAGATGAAGTTCTACACGCCCCTTCTTCTCCTCTCTAGAGTTTTCAAGAATCTAGGGTTTGGAGAGATGAAATAAGGTTAATTTGCTATTAGATGGATGAATTAATGATGGGAATTGATCAAGAACTTACCTTATATGTTTTGGGGAAACCCTAGGGTTGTTTTCTCTCAAAAAGTCGGCCAAAACAAAGTGGGAATGAATATAACGAAGTTAATTTTATAAAATTCGGAAAAATTCGCTTCAGGCATAAAATGTCCTGGTGTGTCGCCCAGGGCATCGCACACAGTGTGCCAAAATTTTGAATTTCCTGAAAATTGGGCCTGGGCCGCCGCGCAAACCTAATTTTTACATTGCACAAACAATGTTCAGTAAAATGCACATAACTCCTAGCAGAGAGCTCCGTTGGAGCTGGGTGACCTACCATTGGAAAAGTATTTCGAAGACCTACAACTTTCATTGAATAAGTTTTCCCAAATTCCTAACCTATTTTCACGAAACTGGCTTAGAAGTCAAACCTACTGAAATTTAGACAAGCTTGAGAACTCTTACGAACTTCACTATTTGGTATTGGTCTTAAATCAACTATTTCACCCAAACTCATATTGATAGGACTTCATATGCCTAAAATGTCACATTACTTCCCATTTAATACATTCACACCTAATTCGGATTTACGAGATGTTATAGCGAAGGACAAAAATTAAAGACCAACCCAAAAGAAGAGCAATCCACACAAAAAAAAAAGAAAAAGAATTTTATGTGGACTAATAAATAAAAATAGCGTGTTTAACTAAAATTTAATTAAATGCCATATAATGTAATTGTTAATAGAGGATAATTTTAAGTTTGAAAATAACATTAGGGGTAAAGTTGATCCATTATGAAAGAAGGGCATTTTTGAGCCTTTTCTAATATCTTAAGGTATTTTTGATCTAATAGGTAGAAGGAGGGACAAATTTGATCCAATAGGCGGAAAGCATGCATTTTTAACAACAACAACAATAACATACTAGTGTAATTTCACTAGAGGGGTCTGGAGAGGGTACAATGTACGCAGACCTTACCCCTACCATGGCAGGTAAAGAGGCTGTTTTCGAAAGACCTCGACTCAAGAGAAAGCATGACAAAGAAAGTCAGACAAGAATTTATGGAAGTAAAGAAGCATTATGAAGAAAAGTAACAGTAACTGCAACAACTAATACGATAATCAATTACAAGACACAACAGATAGTAACATAAAAGAGTACATTTTAAAGCTATTTGCCCATTTGGATGGGCTTATGGCTTTTGACTTATGAGCCAAAAATCATAAGTTAGAAATTATAGCTTATGATTTTGGCTTATTTTCATTATTTTGGTTTTACAATAAGTGCTTAAAATTATTTTTTTTTACTTTACTCAAATAATATAAAAGTACTTAAAAATTATTTTGGCTTAAAAACACCTAAAATGAGTCAATCCAAACGGATACGTTAAGGCTTTTTTAACCCTTTTCCGTTATATTTGCGAAGAGGAATGTGGTATATTTTGTGTAGATTTAAAAATGTCAAAATTTCCCCCTCAGTAGCTTGAGATTTGAGGAAGGGAAATTAGCTCCAAATTACAAAGGGCAATCTGCAGGATTGCCCTTCGCTGGGGGATGGTCTTTAATTTTCCCCCCTCAAATCAGTCGTGTTTAATTTTTGCCATTCGTTACAAGCCTTTTGGTTCCAGGTTCGAACCCCTGCTTAGTCAAAAAAATTTTAAAAAAATCGCAAGGCATTAGTTGGGTTTCAAACTCTACCTTAAGGCCAAAAAAAAAAAAAAGATTATTTTGCTGAAATTTTGCAAACCTCTACCTTAAGGCCTAATTTCGGGTAAAAGTTTGCGTTAAGGCAAATCCCAACTAATGCCTTGCGATTTTTTTTTTTTTTTAACTGAGCCTGGATTTGAACCCAGGACCTGTGGGTGTTAAGCGAAGAGCAAATTTTTGCCCCTCAAATTGGTAGTCTTTAACTTTTGCCCTTCAGGCCTAAATTTGCATGGACAGAGACAAGATTTCTACCTTACCTTGTGATTTTTTTAACTAAGCTAGGATTTGAACCCACAATCTTGAACTATTAGGCGAAAGGCAAAACTCATCACCAATTTGAAGGACAAAGATTAAAGACCACCCCAAGTGAAGGGCAATCCGCGCAAAAAAAATAAAAAATAAAATAAAATAAAATTAATGACCACCCCAAAAGAAGGACAATCGAGCAAAAAAATGAATTAAGACCCAAGTAGCACCCGATTCCACTGACCCAATCGGGTCAAAATAACCCATCAACGCACCTCCACAAACCCTTTAACCGAAATGCAAGTGGAAGACATACAAAATTGTTGAAGAACAACCCATAAATTTTTCCATTGTTGCATCGATTAAGTCAAGGAAGAAGGAAGAGACGAAGAGGAGAAGTACAAAATATCCGACAAGAAAGAGTTCGGATTCTTCAAGGATAAATGAGATGAACCTTTAAATTTCCCTCACAAGAATGAAACACGTGGACAACATCTCGACGCTCCAACACTTATTTGATGGATTAAATATGAGGCGTTGGATCAAACATTACAGATGGTATAAAATAGAAGGATCCAGAAATTGATCACATGACCAGCACGGTTTTGGCATCATTAGTTATTTATAATTTTGTTATATGCTATACAATAGGAGTAGAACAAGTGTACAAAGTTTATGTATTTTTTTTTTATTTCTCTTATTTTCTGATACACATACTTGTATAAATACAGGCAAGTCCAATTAATAAAATTACACAGAAATTTTCTATCATCTTCTTCAAAATCTTTCAAAAATTGCTAACAGTAGCAGTTGTACTCTACCAGTCAATCAAAGAGGCGCCAGCCTAATACAAGGGTACATTTCAATGTAGTTCTAGTTCTATAAACATGTAATTACATCATGACTAATGAAATAAATATTAGCTAATCTTGAGAAAATTATGTGTTCCTAGATTGTTTTATTTTCCTTCATCCATTCTTGACAATAATCTTTTTTCCTCAAAATAACCCATTAATACGAACAAACCCGAATCGATGTCAGTCCACATATCCTTTGCTCTTCAATTGAAAGTTTTATCCATGGAAATGCAGAGAGAAATCATGGCGAGAGAAGACCGTCTCAATGATTTGCCAGAGTCGATTCTAATTCACATACTCTCTATGTTGCCCGACGGAAAATAAGTTGTTAAAACTAGTGTATTATCTAAACAATGGCGGTCTCTTTGGAAGTCCGTTCCAGTTTCACTCAATTTCAACGGCTACTACACCATCGAAGAAAATGAAATTCGTGATTTTGTGGCTTCCACAAATAGAGAGCTTTGTTATTGGAAATATTGCGATAATTCAGTGTTTGTCTCTCTATGTACAGCAACCATTATGTTAAGGATGTTGATTTATGGGTACAGTTTGCAACCAAAAATGCTACTGTTGAACATTTTACACTTGGATTTTACGAATTCGATCACACATGTGAGTTTCCTCAGTTTGCATTTAAATACCTGCCTCCTTGAGGAATTTGGTTATTGAACCCTTCTGGTAGTGTAAACTGGACTAGTCTCGTTTCTCTTTCAATTAGGATGATGAATTTGACGGAAAGTGTTGTGGAAAAGGTATTCTGTGGTTGCCCTAACTTGGAGTGCTTGGAAATGGATACTATTTGGGGCATTCATCGTTTGGAAATCAGCTCTGTGAAGCTGAGAAAATTGATCATAAAAAACTACGAAGATGAGAATAATGACATTTGGTTCGAAATCTTACTCCCATATGTTCAAAATTTGCAACTTTTGGGGTCCATGTGGCTTCACTTGTCATTGCAGTCCTTTATTTAGACTTTGATTTTGGTGATGGGGACGAATTGCGAAAGAAGGAGTATAGTTGTTTGAAGGAAATTCTTCACAACGTTACCCATGTCGAGAATCTTGAATTAGGTCCCTGGTGCATCCAGGTTTATTCATGCTCTAAACTATCCATAATTCAAATTTTTTTTCCCGATTCGGTACTTTCTATTTGCTATTAAATTCATTAGTTCATATATAGGATAATCTGTTTACCAAGCTGGTAAGTACTAGATAATTACATTCTTATGGCCAATCAGCTGGACAGTGGCAGGTGATTGAAACAAGACCTTTTTGAATAATAGTTTGCAATGGGCAGAACAACATGTAAAATTTGGATTCATTTACATTCATCACAGCATGTGAATGGGGTTTTCAAAGTGCTTAAAAGTCCATCTTATCTCCAAACTAACCTTGAACACTTTGATGTGGCAAAACACAATCGTATAGTCCAAGCTGTTTTTACACTTATTTAACTATTGGCATGTCATTTATTAAGTATGTCGCATTTCCTTGTTTTAATATATTCTGGTTTATCTATTTGGTTCACAAGTGCCTATCTATACTGGAGCTGAAAGGGTGGCAGTCTCCACCATCAAGCCGGAAATTCTTAAAACTCAATGCAGCCATAGTACAGTTGGACTTCCCTGGAATTTTCAGCTTTCTGCTGAGTCCATCGGATCTTGAGACTTTAGTCAATATTTAGTCATTGACTGGTACAATCACGAACCAAGAGTAAGTTCCCTTTAGACCTTTAGTTTGTTACTGCCATGTTATCAAGATCAAATAACTACTAGTAGTACAAGAAGATGATATATCAACATACTTCTGATCTCACGTACGTTAGGAAAAATATAATAGAACTTTTCTTTTGTTTTTTGTTTTTTTAATTTAAACCACCTTAGTGGTATATGAAACAATGATAAAAAATCACAAAGAGGGGGACTTGACTGCCTTACCTATTCAAAAAAAGGGTAAGAACTGAACTGGTTCAGTCCTCAAGAAGATCGAGAAGATTCTATCTTTGACAAATGTGTAGGAGATAAGCCTCTAATGTGTAACTGGAAAGAGTGTTTCTGCATAGAAGGAGTCTTATTTGCAAAGTGAAACTTAACTAGCCTAAGCACTTGATGACCTTTACAACAATAGCTTCTAACTTGTAGAGACTTGCTCCCATGTTCATTGTTCCCATAAGAACTAAAAAAGAGAAAAGTATTCTCAAGTAACATGTGAGCTCACAAAAATTAAGATCTAACCGGGAAGTTCATCTTGTTGCATTATTGGAGGTAGGCTTTTGGCTTTGTTATGAATTTTGAAGGAAGGGAACCCCACTTCACATTTAGTTTTGACCATCGTGGTGAGTATTTCTCATTGTGTTCACAGAAATGGCTCCAGGGAATGCATGGTTCAAATACTGAAATTTTCATTTGAAATTTTGAATGCTGCTTTTTAAAGGATTTCAGAATCTGCTTTTTTTTAGTCTTGAAAGTTGATGGTTTCTCTTTGCTCAGTACCGGTTTCTCAGAAAAGTTGATGGTTTCTCTTTGCTAAATCTGCTCTCAGTTTCTTTTTCTCAAGGAAATAGTTCAGCTTGAGTTGCTTTGACATAATTTCTTGTTGTCACTCAAAATTGATTGTATGATTCAGCCAGTTCTACATTTAACTTCTTTTGTAGTTGTAGGAAAAGATCTTTAACAAGGGATAGTACTCATCTTTATGTGAGGAGACAGAGGATCAGTTTTTTTTTTTGTTTAAAAAAGAAGGATCAGCTTCAATGAAGCCTTTACCATTTGGTTTTGTTTTTTCACATGTAAGTAACATTTGCGAAGCAAGTGACATGTCCCTGAAGGACTGAATCTAAATATTCATAACCTTTTTTTAAATCCAGAATCAACTTTTTGATTTTCTACTTCCATCTAAGGAGAATAACTATTTAATATAATATAGCGGATTATTTTCTGCAGGACCTCCTGTCAAGGTACACAAACGATGGTGAACAGAGCAAGAGGTTCAAGACACATAACTTTGACAGCTCTTTGTTACATCTGAAGACCATCAAGGTCATTAACTTTGATGGATCACTAAGTGGAAACAAGTTTGCACTGCCATTGGTGGAATATTTGCTCAAGAATGCAACAGTGCTAGAAAAGTTCGTCATTGCTGCCAAGTTTGAAGGGAGTGATGTATATCAGGATTGTGTTAAAATGGTACAGGAGTTTCAAAGCTTTCCCAGATCCTCTCCGCACGCTTCAATTGTCTTTTCTTATTGATAGTCTTTGACCACTATCGTTTGTATTGATCGTAACATACTTAACCGCTGTTGCTTTATGTTTGAAACTGATTCTGTAGTTGATAGACACGGCTAGAACTGTACTTGTCAGTATCCAAGGAGTTGGTAGTAGTTTTTCATGTCTAAGTAACAATGTTTTTATTCTCTGATAAGCATATAAGAAAGCTTGCACTAAATTTTTTGTGATTTCTTTTCATATTTGTTGAATCTTGATCATGTCTTTTTCCTTTGAAATTTTTTGTTGAAAATCATTTTGCCAAAATAGTATGTCAAGATTCATTACGTGTCCAAGGACTTTTTTCTTTGGCCTATGTTAATCTTATTGATGGAAAATAAACATTAAAATATTTGTTAGTATCGAAGGAGTTGTTAGTACTTGTTCCTTTCGTTGCTCTCTCCCACGCTATTTATTCTCTAAATAAAGAACGAATTCTATGGAGGTTGCTTCCTCCAGGAGTTCTCCTCACTGGGGAAGGTGCTGACTTTGATTACTCAATAGCATTACAGTATACTGGTCATCCAGTATATCATTTCGTAGAGTAGAACCCCTTGATGTGAATTCTGGTGCAATTCCCACGATATCTATATCAGACCTCTTTCAAAATGCTAGAATATCTCTAGGCCTGCATTTTGCACCTGTTATGGAGTGGATCCCGTTGCACCTGTTATAGGTGTATGATGATGGTCGTTACGAGGAAGAAGCACAAAAGAATGTTAGGGGTGACACATGGGAAAGGTAGCAAAAAGGAGTTGATTTAGGCTGCAGTTTTGATTCTGTTAGTCGGCTAGTTGTGTAGTAAATATCTAATATTTGTTTTTTTGGTAATTATATTTTTCTGTTTTACAGGCATCAACGAGGTCTACTGTTCTCACTGTTATCATTGCCGGTACCTCAGGCCATTCCCATGGACAGAGGGATGAACTCAGCAATTATACCAAATTATTTAGAGCAAAAAATGGTGCAGAAGCTACTTTTACTTGGACTCAGAAGTTCTGGAACAAACACTTTCAAACTGGTATTGCCTTCTTGGATCTGTCTACTACCTCTTTATATTAATTACTCCATTTATTTGTTCAGTGGCTATCCACATGGTGATTTCATTGACTCGACCATAAAAAAATCATATACGCCCAACCATGCATCAAAAAAAAAAAAAAGTCTGATCGACCCATTACGATGATGAGTTGAACAGATTAAAAACCTTAGGGCGTGCACTTCAAATGTTCAATGAGACCTGAGAGAAGTAATCAGATGATCCTCTTGAAGACCGCAGATCAACTTCACCTTCGTAAGAAAAGTAGAAGTCATCATCCCCATCCCTCTCTTTTACTTCCTCAATCCTCTCCATTGCTTCCTTCATATCATACCTCTTATCCATATCAAGCTCGCAATAACCAGTGCATCTGTTCCTTGAACCCGAGGTTGAAGCATTGGCTACAGGACATCATTCCCACTGGAGATTGGATGCATTTTTCCTGGCAGCGACACGTGAATATGCTCCCCTAGTTGAAGAGGATCCTGCTATACAGGAACATACAAGGCAAAAAGTGAGCTTCATTTTCTTCCAGTTGTAGCATTTACTTCTTGAGCAAGGTACTTTTGGAGCATAGGAGTAATCTTATTGAATTAAATTGTCCAATAAAAGTACTATCAAAGAAAAAAAGAGCTGTCTTTAAAAGTCTTTTAGAGCAATTAGTTACATAAAACACATTTTTGCACTAAATATCTCAAATCGATATGGGCAATGAGTTATTTCGATTATCTAGTTGATCTGCGTTTGGCTCTGCTCTCCTTGTAACACCTCTCTTTAAAAATCTAAGTGTTCTCATGCTTCAGCTACATACAACATACTGTTACAAAGATCGATATTGACTTTCTCCCTCCCATAACCATTCTACTTGTTCACTTATTTCCTTGCTGCCAAAGGGTTATTTCTTTACCAAGTAATATAGAATCCATCAGATCCTTTCTTGAGACATGTTATTATGAGTGAACGTGAGACCGATTTTACTTTGTTTTCTTGAGTACGCCTGCTAATGAACAGATCTTGAATTTGATTAATGCTAACTACTACATAAGATATTAGAGCACTTTTTAGTCTTAGATGTTGAGGATTCTCTAGATGTACTCTAGATTGACACATATTTTTGATGGGCAGCATAAATTTTTATTTTGCATGCATAACACCTTATGGAGATCAATATGTATCTTAAAAATGGTCTTTGGTGTAAAATGAAAGATGTTAATGAAGATATTGCTGTGATTGATTTTAACTCCAGGCTTCAGGAGTAGCCTGAGTTATTCATAGTTTTCGTACTCACCAGCAGTCTTGGTGTTCGGCCAGTTGTATAATTAAATCTTTCTTTACTTGTGGAAGAGAAAAAACCATTATGCTTTTTAGGTAACTAGTTTCTCGATAGTTCAAGTGGTACATGATTTCATAAAATAAAATAATATTATTAAAACAAAACTTTTTAATAAAATAATTATCGATGAAAGAATAAAACAAATTTGTACTTTATTCTTTCATCGATAATTTTTTTTTTCATTCTCAAAAAAAATTATCGATGATAGAATAAAGTACAAGTTTGTGTGATTGATTAACATGAATTGTCATATGATGAGTTGTTCGCCGAAGTCAAGGTAATTAGATATCGTGTAAACCTACAGGGATCAAATGTAGATGAATTTTGGAATAAAAGCTTGGAAAATAATAAAATAAAATAAATGAAGACAATATGTTTGCTCTAATAGGATTAGGCTATCAATCTAATAATCTCACTCAAATTCAAGAAGGAGAAGTCTTATTGAGCCAGCAAATAAACAAAAAGTAAAGGTCTTTTACTATTAATACAGTAATCAAAATAGACTAAAATGCTATGATTATGCTCTAATAGAGGAGTAAGAGATTCTTTACACATGATTTTGTAAATTAAGATAAATATTATTTTGAAAAAAAAAATGAAATTACATAATTATACATGAAAAGTGAAAGAATTTTTTTTTGGGAATGACCACTATGGATCTTCATATAGTAGTTTATATGTTGAGATTAAGATGATTGGATATGATCTAAACCTATGAAAACAAACAATCAAGGTTTGATTGGATTTATGTGATTCTTTCAATTATTTTTATTTTATGAGGTATAAACACGTTGTGAAGCGTATCTCACCTAATGCTCCTTGTGGATGATACTTCACTATTGTATATTCCTTTCATTCATTTTCCTCAAAATTATTCAAAAATTAGAATATATATGGAATAACTACAAATGGCAACAACGCTTATGCTTGAATCAATAAATTAATAGTCCAAGCCGAACAAGATAATAGTATACAACTCTGGTGTGTGTAATCGGCTCATTTCTTTTCTCATTCCCTGAGTTTTAGCATTACTTTTGTATTCTCTTATTCTTAGATTCTATTATCTATTGTTTCCTCAGTTACCTTATTACCTTGCTATTATTATTATTATTATGTGTTGTTTCCTTAGCCTCGGTTACCTTATTATCTTGCTATTATTATGTGTTGTTTCCTTAGCCTCGATTACCTTATTATCTTGCTATTATTATTTGTTATTTCATTAGCCTCAGTTACCTTATTACCTTGCTATTATTATTCATTAGCCTCAGTTACCTTATTATCTTGCTATTATTATGTGTTGTTTCCTTAGCCTCGATTAACTTTTTATCTTGCTATTGTTTTTGCTTGTTGCTACTGCCTCTTTTTGTTCTTTCTTTGAGCAGAGGGTCTCTTGGAAACAACCTCTTTCTCATGGTAGAGGTAAGGTCCGCATACACTTTTATCCAAACCCCACTTTGTGGGATTACACTGGGTCGGCACTACCTTATTTGTTTCTCTGCAAATTGAATGACCCTCAAGAGTAAGTCTTTCTTCTGTCTCCCCCTTTGTTGAATATAAGTGTTTATGGTGTTACCCATTTGTAGCGGTGTTAAATGGGTGGGTTGGGGTGAATTTGGGCGGGTCAAAATGGACTAACTTAATAAATGAATAACCCGCTGAAATGGGCTAAAATGCCGGTCAATAACCCAATCCGCCCAACTCTTACTAAGTTTTAATTATTATTTATTCTTTTATAATGTTTTAGTACCTTATAAAATTATAATTTTTCTTCATTATGGCTATATATAACATATCAAATAGAAAAATTATTTTTGACAAAGATTTCTCATGAGTCAATTTGGGCTATATATCAGCCCAACATTTGATGGGCTGAAATGCGCTGAGCTAATAAATGGGCGGGTTATATAATATTGAATTAGTGTGCGATGAGTTATATAAAATTTGAAGGCAAAAAATACAAGTTCAAGTTAGATAAATTGTGAGCCTATTTGACCAATATATATTGTCATTTCAAAGCACATTATTATTGGAAATTGCCATCGAATGAAGTTGAAAAGATATTTCATTTTGAAGGGAGAATGAAGCATTTATTTTGTAGTACTATTATTTTCTACTTTGGTCATTATTACAAAAAAGGAGATTACAATTTCTTAAAGAGCACGAACTTTAAGACGTTATATTAACATTTAACCGAGTTGTGTCCAACTAAAATTTTCACTTCAAAAAAATTGTCGAATGCCAAAGAATAAAGAATCACACAAAAAGCAATTAATTAGCAAAGGAAATAATTCGTAATTTCTTATGAGAGAAAAGAAGAGATGTTGCAGTAGCAAAAAGCTCAATATTTGCATCCATCCCTTTCAGCTGGTGAAATTTTGACAATTAATGAGAATCTGATGGAAAATGGATAAATTAATTCAAGTAGTTTACAAATCAAGCACAAGTCTAATAATAATACAGCTAAAAGTGGAAAACATTTATGTGCGAATATCAAATGAATAACAGAAATTCGACCAGCAACACAGAAAAGCAATAGGTCTTCGATGATTTATGAGTCTCCAGTCAGATCCACCTAATAACGGATGAGAGAAGGTTGGCGTACATGAATGTATAATTAATAAATGTTGAAAATTGAAAGAAACATTTCAAATGTCGAGAATAATTATACAGTTTCAATAGGTAGTAAATGGCTGCACACAAGTCCAAGAAGCTAAGCCAGTGAATTTTTTTGTTTTTGTTTTTTGTTTTTTGGTGAAGGTCAAAAAAGTCAATTAGTTTTTAAAGGACATTTTGCTAAATCAACTTTTGACTTTTAGTATATTATGATGATAGGATGATTATGTGTTTGAAAATACAATTCAGATAGGGTATATTCATATATCAGATAGGTGAGATTTAAATGAATTAACTTTTGAGTTCAGACTACACCGTCAACTTTACCAAATTGCAACTCCGAGGAAAATCATGGCGGAAGGAGACCGACTTAGTGATTTGCCCGACTCGATCCTACCTCTCTATGTTGCCGGAAGCAAAAGCAGTTATGAGAACGAGCTTATTATCTAAATGATGGAGGTTTCTTTGGATGTCTGTTCCGGTATCACTCAATTTCATCCTCCCTTTTTACCCAAACCGAAAAGGAAATTCATGATTTCGTGACTTCCACCCATAAAGAGCTTCATTATTGGAGGTCTTGCCACAAAATCGGAAAATTCAGCGTCTTTTTAGATATTCGCGAGGATCAATTTCTTAGAGATGTCGATTTATGGGTATATTTTGCCACTAAACTTGCTAATGTTGAAGATTTTACACTTGGACTTTTCTGTATAAATGACCAAATATATGAGTTTCCTCAGTTTGCATATAAGAATACCTCCTTGAGAAATTTGGTTTTACGGCACTGCCAATTGAACCCTTCTGGTAGTATTAATTGGAGAAATCTCGTTTCTCTTTCAATTATGCGCCTGAATTTGACGGAGGGTGTCATGGAAAAGGTATTATCTGGTTGCCCTAACTTGGAGTGCTTGCAGTTGGACTATTTTTGGGGCATTCATCATCTGGAAATCAGCAATGTGAAGTTGAGAAAATTGATATTAATCAACTATGAAACTGATGGAAGTGACGTTTGGCTTGAAATATTAGCCCCATATATTCAGAGTTTGCAACTTATGGGGTCATGCAGTGAGATACGCTTGAGAAATGTGGCTTCACTTATCACTTCAGTCCTTTTCTTAGATTTTGATTATGGAGATGGGGACGAATGGCAGAAGGAGTCTAGCTGTTTGAAGCAACTTCTTCACAGCATTGCCCGTGTTGAGAATCTTGAATTAGGTCCCTGGTGCATTGAGGTTTATTCATACTCTTCACTGTCCAAAATTCAGATTTTTTTTTTGCCAATTTATGACTTTTTATTTTCTATTAAATTCATTAGTTTAGTAAAATCAACGATGCCAGGATTTAGGATAATCTGATGATAACCAAGTTGGTAAGTACCAATCTAGTTGGACTGTGCCAGGTGATTCAAACAAGACCTTTTGGATGATGAACGCTGAAAATAAATAGTTTGCAATGGACATAACAACATGTAAAATCAGGATTGATTTGCACTGATCATAATCTTTAAGTCATGTGGAATGAGTTTTTCAAAGTGTTTAAAAGTCCATCTTTGGATCGACAAACCTACCTTGAACGCTATTTAACAATTTGCATGTCATTATTAAGTATGTAGCATCTCCTTGTTTTGACATATTCTGGTTTATCTATTTGGTTTATAAGTGCATGTCCATAGTGGAATTGAAAGGATGGAAGCCTCCACCATCAAGCCGGAAATCCTTACAACTTAACAGAAACTTCGAACAATTGGACTTGCCTGGAATTTGCAGATTTCTACAGAGTTCACCGAATCTTGAGACATTGGTCATTGACGGGTTCAATCGTGACACAAGAGTGAGTTTTGTTTAGACCTATATTTCTTTTACAATACTATGGTATCCCCAAAATGTATAAAGACTCTGTACTTTGTTTGTTGGATCTCTAGGAATTCTTTCAACCCTTTAGTTAATAGTTTTGGAGTTTTGCCCCTTTCCTTCCGGCTTTGATGAAGGTAAATAATAAAAAATGTTCCCTTTAGAACGTGAGTGTTGAGGCTTCATCAATGCCATGTTGAAGAAACCATTTAAGCCCATAGGAAAAGTGCAAATGCTTCAGCCATATTATTTGTTCCATACTGGTCCGCATTGCCGCGTCTAGTTTTACCCCTCTTAGATTAGGTTTGCACCATTTTACAGTAGTGCTTGTCCATCGATATGAGAATTTATCAATATGTTCATAGAAATTTCTCCAAGGAATACCTAGTTCAAATTCTGAAAATTTCATTTGAATGCTGCTTTGCAAGGATTTAAGGATCTAAATCTGCAATAGCTTGTGCTTAATATTCCGTTTTATGTAACGAGTTTAGAGGAACTTGAGTTGCTTTGACAGAAATTTCATGCTTTCACTATGGAAATTGATTATATGAGTAGAGCCAGTTCTACAATCAACTTTTTTATAGTTGTAGGAAAAAGATTAAAAAGGCGATAGCACTCAACTTCATGCCAGGAGACAAAGGATCAGCTTCAATGAAGCTCTGAAACATTTTTTGTTGTTGTTTCTGTGCACCGCTTTGTAAGATTTGATAAGTACTTGATATGTTCCTTGAATCTTAAAGTTCATCACCTCTTCATTTTATCTACAATCAACTTCTTGGCATTCTACTTTGATCCTTGGAGAATAAGTGAATAATATAGCGGATTCTTTCCTGCAGGACTTGGTGTCAAAGTACACAAATGAGGATGAACGAAGCAGGAGGTTTGAGACACATAATTTTAACTGCTCATTGCTACATCTGAAGACCATTAAGATCATTTCTTTTTATGGACCACTAAGGAAAAATAAGTCAGTACTGTCATCGGTAAAATATTTGCTCAAGCATGCAACCGTGCTAGAAAAGCTCGTCATTGCTGCCAGATACAAAGGGACTGTTACATCTCAGGATTATGTTAAAATGGAACTGCAGTTCCCAAGATTTCCAAGATCCTCCCCACACGCTTCATTTATCTTTTCTTATTGATAACCTTTGGCCCCTAACATTTGTATTGATTGCAACATACTGAACATCGGTTGCTTTATGGTTAAAACTGGTTTGTAGCTTATAGACAAGGTTAGGGTATCTTTTCTAGATTTTTTGTCAGCATAACATGACATCGTGGACTCAAAGTGCCCTTGTAAGCTTCTCTCTATTTCACTTTGTCTGTATTCTTTTAAATCAGTTTTTGGTAAATTTGTTAGCTTTCTGTTAATTCACTTGTCTATATACAAGATGTTAATTCAAGAACATCTTCTTTATCTCATTTATGCACGTTAATTTGATTATGGAATGGGTCGTATCTGGTTAACTTGACTTGTCTTTTATTTTGCAATCATTTTCTCTTGGGACTTCTGGGCTCTTTTCATAATTTGTTCTGGAATTTTGAGATATTTACCTTTTTGGGTTGACTAATTCTTGGCATGTATCCTCTAAATTTAGTTTGATATAGTCTGAAACTGTGATATTATTTTGCGCTGGGATTTTTTACTTTGTTCCGAAATCAGTAGAATATGCTCCCTCCTTTTCATTTTGTATGACTCTTTTCTTTTTGGTCGATTAAAAAAGATCAACACCTTCTTTATATTGGAAACTATTTAATTCTTACATTCTATTTTACACTTAATGGCACTCTCTTATATATAAGACATGACATGCTTATAACCATAAGATTTTAGGAGCACCCTTTGATATGTTATACAACAATAACAACATAACCAGTGGAATCCCACAAGTGGGGTCTGGGGACTTTTTGATATGTTACACATATTTGCATAAT